>NW_007259658.1:41704-60244 GCF_000164805.1 Carlito syrichta | reverse complement strand
AAAAAAAAAAAAAAAAAGAAAGAAAGTGATTGGCAGTAGTGGGAAACTGCCAGGGGAATGAGGAGTGGGATTGACAGTTGAGGTAAACTGCCACGGGAGGGGGCACACCTCATCAACAAGGGCACCTGCAAAATGAACATTTGCATACCTAACCCTGAATTCTACCCCACATCTTTAAAATAATTTTAAAAATAAATAAATAAATAAACCTCTGTAAATTGTAGTTAACTGATAGCAATGCAACACAATTCATGTCCATAGACATACATATACATTCTTTTTTTTTGAGTTGGCGTCTCACTCCGTTACCCAGACCGGAGTGCAGTGGCCGCTCCCGGCCACCGCAGCCTCGACCTGCTGGGCTCCAGCGATCCTTCCGCCTCAGCCTTCCGAGTAGCCGGAATTACAGGCGCGCGCTACCACGCCCGGCTGATTTTTTGATTTATTGAAGAGATGAGGTCTCGCTGCCCAGGCGGGTCTCGAACCCGCGGGCTCAGGCAATCCACTCACCTCAGCCTCCCAAGGCGTGGGATTACAGGCTGAGCCACCGAACGGGCTCATATACATTCTTTCTGGTGGAAGTTCAACTGAATTTACTCCCCCTAAACATGAAAAAGGGCCAGTGTCCCATCTATTTCATTTCAACACTTCTTTACCTCATATTAATATGTGCATCTTTGACTACTCCTTTGAGCTGGTTGTAGCATCTTACAAGCGCTCTCATTAATAATGAGTTAAATAAGCCAGATGCAGTGGATCCCCCGCCTGTAATCCCAGCACTTTGGGAAGCCAAGGCAGGAGGATCCCTTGAGCTCAGGAGTTCAAGACCGGCCTACGCAACATAGTGAGACCTTGTCTCTACAAAAAATAAAAAAATTAGCCAGGCATATTGGTGCATGCCTGTAGTCCCAGCTACTCCAGAGGCTGAGGTAGAAGGATTGCCTGAGCCTAGGTTGAGGCTGCAGTGAGCAGTGATCATATCACTGTAGTCCAGCTTGGGAAACAGAGTGAGACCATGACTCAAAAACAACAACAATAGCAACAGCAGTAATACTCATCAACATCTAATAAAATATTTAACAGATTTTCATTTTGTAATTGTATGAGTCATGATTAACAGGTGTAAGCTCCTTTCAGGCAGAAGCTTTGCAGGAGCTGGAGTGGTAGATCTTGGCAAGTTACTTAATCATTCTGTGCATCAAGATCCACCTATGGGCTAGAATAAAAATGCTTCTCTGTCTTTCCCCAAGGGTTTGCCATAAGATGAAAATGAGTCTATATACAGAAAAGAATTCTACAAACTAGAAAGTATTAAACAAATTTAGTCTTCAACTTTGCCTCCTCTGCCTAAGTAAACCTTGCCCACACTTAAAGATTCAGTGTGATTCTTAACTTCTGCCATATGAAAGCATATTTGCCTGCTTTAGTCACACTTCTGTCACCTTTTTCTGAATTCATATGTACTTATATATATATGAGCAATATCATACCAATCATTATTGATTCCCCTCTAATAAGTTCATATGTGTTAATTTCATCTTTTCAGGTAGATTGTAAAGTTCTTTAGGTCCAGGGCAATGCCTTAAACTTGCTTTGAATTCCCTGTTGCATTTGGCAGTGTAAGGTCAGTGGTAGGATGGATTCTTTGATTAAAATGGAATATTATTCTGATGTAAACACAATACCCATCTTGCAAATGATAACAGTTGAAGAAGATGATGATGAAGCTGCAGATAATTGGTGCAATCACCATCAACCAGGCATTTATATGGTAGAAAAGATGATTCAGGACAATTCCACCATCACAAAAGTGAGAACAAGTAATTCATATTGAACTATTAATATGTGTTTGGGATTGTTGTAAATTTTTACATATTTCAAACCACTTGAGCCTCACGAGAACCCCAACAAGGTAAGTACTGTTAATGTCTTTAATTTTACAAAGGAGAAAATTGAGAAGCTTGTCCCAAGGTCATTCAGCTAGTGAGTAAAGGCTGACTGCAGGGTCTGGACTATTAACTACTATGCTGAGCCGGACTCAGTGGCTCAGCCAGTAATCCCAGCACTTTGGGAGGCTGAGGCGAGAGGATTGCCTGAGCCCGCGGGTTCGAGAACCGCCTGGGCAACTTGGCGAGACCTCATCTCTACAATAAATCAAAAAATTAGCCAAGCGTGGTAGCGCACGCCTGTAGTTCCAGCTACTTGGAAGGCTGAGGCGGAAGGATTGCCGGAGCCCAGCAAGTCGAGGCTGCGGTGCCCGGGAGCAGCCACTGCACTCCAGTCTGGGTGACAGAGTGAGACTCCAACTCAAAGAACAAACAAACAAAAACTACTATGCTGAGAAGGAAAAAGTGAGATGCAAAAGTTTTCTGGAGCAGTGAGTTTTATATTATTTTTATATGATAATCATTTTGATGGTATGAACAAAGAATCATAGTAAGAAGGTAGAACTGGGAGATAAAAAAGGATGTTGGCAAGGACGAAAGAACAGTAATGATAATGGTCAGGATACCTTGAAAGTATGTGACCTTGGGAAAGTCATCTAACTTCTAAGTAAAACTGTTCTAGGTATGATACGAGATAATTTATGTAAAATGCATAAAGCAGTGCCTGTCAAATATTAAGCCCTCAATGAGTGGTATTGCTATTCTTTTTTTTTCTTCTTCTTCTTTTTTTTTTGAGTCTGAGTCTCACTCGTTCTCCCAGGCTGGAGTGCAGTGGCACGCACGCTCATGGCCACCACAGCATCGACCTACTGGGCTCTAGCGATCCTTCCACCTCAGCCTTCCGAGTATCTGGAACTACAGATGCGCACTATCACGCCCGGCTATTTTTTATTTTATTGTAGAGATGAGGTCTCGCCAAGTTGCCCAGGCTGGTCTTGAACCCGCAGGCTCAGGCAATCCACTCGCCTCAGCCTACCAAAGTGCTGGGATTACAGGCTGAGTCACTGAGCCCAACCTTGCTATTCTTTTAAAAGTTATTATCACCTATTACTATTTTTTTTTTTTGAGTTGGAGTCTCACTCTGTCGCCCAGACTGGAGTGCAGTGGCCACTCCCAGTCACTGCAGCCTTGACCTGCTGGGCTCCAACGATCCTTCCGCCTCAGCCTTCCAAGTAGCCAGAATTACAGGCACACACTACCACACACAGCTAATTGTTTGATTTATTGTAGAGATGAGGTCTTGCCAAGTTGCCCAGGCGGGTCTCGAACCCACGGGCTCAGGTGATCCACTCACCTCAGTCTCCCAAAGGCGCGGGATTACAGGCTGAGCTACCGAGCCCGGCTACTTATTACTATTATTAATCGGAATAGATGAAGACAACTTATCATATTGTCAGGATCTGGGATTTTACCCCACTGACAAGCTAACACATTAGCTTACCACAGTTTCATGGTTAACAGCAGAAGACACAAGACTACTGGTTCAAGAATAAATGATTTACTCATAGTACAGTGAATAATATGAGCATTAGCATATTTGCATCTGTTCCCTTTGCCCTCAAGTCCCATAGGGATGACACGTGGGAACCCAGGTAGATACTGAGCACAGAGGGTTTGCATTAAAGTTGAGGAACACTGAGTTTGGGAAATTCACTGCTTTTACAGTAGGCAGTAAGCAAGCCTGCTCTTTGTCCAGGAAGAGACATTGCCACCTTGCTCAAGGTTGCACACTACAAGCACATCTTTGAGAAGTGACCCAGCTAAAAAGCAGTCAGGGCAAGCAGCATTCAGGAACCATGGCAGATTGCCTCTCACAATAATTATTAATTATTATCTACTATTATGAACCAGAGTAAACGAAAACAACAACTTATCTTTTATTTCTGTTCCTATCTACATACATTATATGCCATATCTTCTCACTCTGGACGCTGTATGTGGTCTTTTGAGAGATTACATAATGACAAAAAAAAAAAAAACTATTCTTACCACTTCTGATTTCCTTTTCTTGACTGCAGACTGAGGTTCCTCTCACTCTTGTTTCCTATTTTACTTCTGCCAGAGATATCAAACAGATGCTTAGTTTACTCTCCTTTTTTCCTCACTGCAACAAACATTTTGAAAAAGCATTAATTTGTGGAACCAGAAGAGGCATGTTATCTTCCAGCATAACATCTCTGACTTGAAGCACTGCTTTTTTCACATGGAGCCAAATAAAGTGTCACTTTTTTGCCCAATGTAGCCTTCTCCAAAATGAGCTTTGAAAATGTATGATCAACATAAATTTCATTGGGCCGCCTGGAATAAATATCTAGATTTCACCAGATATTAAATATGCCTTGAACGTTTAAACTACAATATCCACCAGAATGTCTTTTCTAAATCAGGGTCAAGTGGTAGTGCGAAAAGAGAACTTAGATGTTGACTGTATTAGCTTCTTAGGACAGCCATTTCAAGCACCACAAACTGATTTGAAACAACAGAAATTTATTATCTCACAGTTTTGGAGGTTAGAAGTCCAAAGTTAAAGTGCCAACACCCTCTCTGAAGCTTCTAGGGAAGGATTCCTTCTTGTCTCTTCCAACTTTTGGTAGCTCTAGGCATTCCCTGGCTTGCAACTGTATAACTCCAGTCTCTGTGTCTATCTTCACACGGAGTTCTCTCTGTGTGTCTCTCTCCCCTTCTTATAAAGACACCAGTCATTATTGAATTAAGGGCCCACCCTACTCCAGTATGACCCCATCTTAATTAATTATATCTGCAAAGACCTTATTTCCACATGAAGTCACATTCTGAGGTGCTTTATTTTGGGGAGCCCAAAACTCAACCTAAAACATTGACTAATTTTTTTTTTTTTGTGAGTTGGAGTCTCACTCTGTCACCCAGACTGGAGTGCAGTGACCACTCCCAGCCACCGCAGCCTCGACCTGTGATCCTTCCGCCTCAGTCTTCCAAGTAACTGGAACTACAGGCACGCGCTCCCACGCCCGGCTAATTTTTTATTTATTGTAAAGATGAGGTCTTGCCAAGTTGCCCGGGCGGGTCTCGAACCCGCGGGCTCAGGCAATCCACTCACCTCAGCCTCCCAAAGTGCTGGGATTACAGGCTGAGCCACCGAGCCCGGCTCAATTATTTTTACAGATAATAAAAATGAGGCACATGAAGTTAATGAGGTATCCACGGTCACTGCTCATTAAATTCTGTCTTTCTGGATTTGGGATCCCTCTCCATCTTTTTCTTCAAGAACTGCCAGAGCCGTCACACCTTGTCTAGCTCCTTGGACTTCTATTTCCTCTGTTGACTTTTAACATCTGATCCCTCACCACCCTGATTCCCACTCTGCTGAATGACCCCTACCCTGGTGTCACTGGCACCCAAAAGTATAGGCCATGGAAGGCATTCTTCATGTCTCTGAATACTTTAGGGTGAAGACAGAACAGACACTGGAGAGCACTTATTCCTCTATTTCAGAAGATCGAGTCAGAATGAGCCTCTTGGAGAATGTGTGGACCAGAAGAAAATTAATAAAGATGGTATTCATATATGGAAGAGTTTACTGTTGAAAATCTTCTTGGGGCCGGGCTCGGTGGCTCAGTCTGCAATCCCAGCACTTTGGGAGGCCAAGGAGAGTGGATTGCCTGAGTCTGCGGGTTCGAGACCAGCCTGGGCAACTTCGCGAGACCTCGTCTCTACAATAAATAAAAAATTAGCCAGGTATGGTAGTGCGCGCCTGCGGTTCCAGTTACTTGGACGGCTGAGGTGAAAGGATCACCAGAGTCCAGCAGGTCGATGCTGGGGGTGGCCGTCATCGTGCCACTGCACTCCAGCCTGGGCGACAGAGTGAAACTTAAAATCAAAAAAGAGAGAGAAAGAAAATCTTGGACTATTGGAATGGTAGACAATTCATAGCCATATTACTTTAAATGATACAAAACTAACATACCTGACTGAGAACTTTTTTGTCAGACTATCATAGGGCAAGTATGAACAAGTGAAACCTTTGGACCATTCTTAACTTGAAGCTTTTTCCTGGCTCTATGGATTTGCTCACGTTCTTCTGGGATGACAAAACACACAGTTGACTCAGAGCTTCCTTCACTGGATTAATGCTTCAAAAGTCAAACCCTCTGGGCAAGTAAATTTTCCCTCAGTCTTCTTAGATATTTTTAATTGATGTTAAAGGCATTTTGTGTACTAATTAGGAAATATTTATCTTCTTATTTTAATTCTACTTCAAAATACCTGTATAAAGGCTATATCAAGCTCATGTCTACACTGAATGAACTTAATAGTGTTATTTTATATTACTGAAATGTGCTCAGCACCTTAAAAACCTCTTGTATTTATATTATGTAATTGTCAAATAAATAAAGGGAGGGGAAAAGACCTAAGGTTCATTAGCTGAATTCTTAAAATTTAGAGAAAGATCATAGCACTTTCAAGATTTAAATGAACAGTTTTTAAAAATGTGGTCTCCCACAGCACTCATTTTTGCCTCTCGAGTTCATCAAATTTCAAAGTTAGTATCAACTGGCATGGTTACTTAGGTCATTCCTGCCTGTTAGAATAGAATTGAAGTTGGTCCCTGATCTCTACCATAAGCCCCATTTACCATTTTGAGTTAAAAAGAAAAACAGGCTGAGTGTAGCGGCTGGCAGCTATAATCCCAGCCCTTTGGGAGGCAGTGGCAAAAGGATTGTCTGAGAGCAGGGGTTGCAGACCAGTCTGGGCAACTTGGTGAGACCTTGTCTCTATAATAAGTTTTTTAAAAATTAGCCAGATGTGGTGGTACGCACCTGTAGTTCCAGCTACTTAGAAGGCTGAGGTGGAAGGATCGCCTGAGTCCATCAGGTCAAGGCTGCAGTAGCCGTGATCGTGTCACTGCACTCAGCCTGGGAGACAGAGTGAGACTCCGACCAGGAAAAAAAAAAAAAAGTGTAATCTTCCTACTTTTAATTTAGTTTAATGTCTGTATTTTGAGTCGGGGTCTCATTCTGTCACCCAGGCTGGAGTGCAGTGGCATGAACACAGCTCACCACAGCTTCAACCTCCTGGGCTCAGGTGATGCTTCCACCTCAGCTCCTGAGTAGTTGGAACTACAGGCGCTCACCACCACACATAGTAAATTTTTTTGTTTTTTGTAAATACAAGGTCTCACTACGTTGCCCAGGTTGGTCTCCAACTCTTGGCCTCAAGCAGTCCTCCCATCTCAGTCTCCCAAAGAGCTAGAATTGCAGGTGTGAGCCACCATGTCAAGCCTGATCTTCCTTTAATATCCAAAGTGATCCTGTTATGAGCAGGGGCCAACCCAATTCAACAGTAGATGCACTCCTAAAGGTGGTTGCCAGGGGCTGGAGGAAGAGCTATTTAATGGATATAGCACTTCAGTTTTGCAAGATGAAAACGTTCTGAGATCTGTTGCACAAAAATGCAAATATGTAAATGCTACTGAACTGTACACTTAAAATGGCTAAGATGGCAAAATGTGTTATGTATTTTTTTGCCGCAATTAAAACTTTTTAAATTATTTTTTTTTTAAAAGGTAAATAAACGGCCGGGCTCGGTGGCTCAGCCTGTAATCCCAGTACTTTGGGAGGCCGAGGTGAGTGGATTGCCTGAGCCCACGGGTTCGAGATCTGCCTGAGCAACTTGGTAAGACCTCATCTCTACAAAAAAAAAAAAAAAAAAAAAATTAGCTGGGCGTGGTAGCATGCGCCTGTAGTTCCAGCTACTTGGAAGGCTGAGGTGGAAGGATTGCCAGAGCCCCAGCAGGTCGAGGCTGTGGTGGCCGGGAGCGGCCACTGCACTCCAGTCTGGGCAACAGAGTGAGACTCCAACTCAAAAAAAAAAAGGTAGATAAACTACTGTGATTGACTAGAAGCTCCAAAACCTCAGCCATCTGAAAGCCTCTCCAGAACTACTTTAGTACCTAATGATACCCCTACCCCCACTAAAAGTTCCTCTTTCAAGTAAAAGCATTTTTTTATATCAGGTCTCCATATAGAGTGCATATACACATGCAGGGAGAAAGAGCAGAGTAAGGTAACTATTAACATAAACCCGCCTGGGCGCAGTGGCTCAAGCCTGTAATCCCAGCACTTTGGGAGGCCGAGGTGAGAATATTGCCTGAGACCAGGAGTTCGAGACCAGCCTGGGCAACTTGGCAAGACTGCGTCTACAATAAATCAAAAAAATTATCCGGGCGTGGTGGCACATGCCCATAGTTCCAGCTACTTGGAAGACTGAGGTGGAAAGATCTCCTGAGCCCAGCAGGTCGAGGCTGCAGTGGCCATGAGTGAGCCATTACACTCCAGCCTGGACAACAGAGTGAGACGCCAACTCAAAAATAAATCAATAAATAAACTCATTGATTAAAAATATGTAGATGAGAAATTAGGACATGGAGACATATTTGTTGGAAGAATCTAGAAAAGTTGAAAATAAGGGATAACCTGAGTACAGACACCAGAAGGACGAGTGAAATATGAGAAAGGTGAGAGTCCCTGGAATCAAAGGAAAGGTCATCAATATGAATGCTGAAAGGGCTTAGGAGTGTGCCAAATGTGCAACTTACCTACTGCACCACCAAATCTAGGCTGGCCCTATGTCAAAACTAAGAACATGCATGCTGACAATATCAAGGACCAGGATGAGTATCCAGGACTAGAAAACAGAAGCCAAGGCTAGAAAGTCCAAGAAAGCTGGATATAGGCCGGGCACAATGGCTCACGCCTTGTAATCTCAGCACTTTGGGAGGCCAAGGTGGGAGGATTGCTTGAGGCCAACAGTTCGAGACCAACTTGGGCAACACAGTGAGATCTCGTCTCCATAAAAATAAAAATAAAAAATTAGCCAGGCATGGTGGCGCCTGCCTGTAGTCCTAGCTACTTGGGAATTCGAGGCAAGAGAATGGCTTGAGCCCATGAATTAATTCGAGGCTGTAGTGAGCTATGATCATGCCACTGTACTCTAGCCTGAGTAACAGAGGGAGCCTCTGTCAAAAGAAAGAGAGAGAGAGAGAGCAAGAGCAAGCAAACTAGCTTGATATACAAGCAAGTCATGTCTGGTGAAGATCATGGGAATAGATGGTTATGACAAATCTAGAAGTCTAGAATCAGGTCAAATTATCAAAGGTTGGCAAATCAACATAGTGGCCAGAATTAGATACTCAGGCAAGAGTGAAGGTTTAGAAATGTGTAAGGTTAGACCAGAGAGAAGTTCTGAAACAACACTAGACAGAATGAACTTGGAACTCTAGCAATGAGTGTGTTACAAGGGTTAGAAACCAAATTAGAAGTGGTGGGGTCAAAGATTAGAACAGAGGGAAGTCCTGGCAACAGGTAAAAGGGACAAATGAGAGACTGATGCTGATTCAGTTTGTCTGAGATTTAGAGCTTAATACCATTTCTGCTAAGATAAGAACCAATCTTGGGAATTTACCGAGGTCTCACAGGTGAGAGTTTTTGTTTGGGACTCCTGGTAATTGTAATAATTTTTCTATGAAGAATATTATGCTGTCAGAAATGTGCAAGAAGCCGGGCTCGGTGGCTCAGCCTGTAATCCCGCGCTTTGGGAGGCTGAGGTGAGTGAATTGCCTGAGCTCGCGGGTTCAAGACCCGCCTGGGCAACTTGGCGAGACTTCATCTCTACAATAAGCCAAAAAAATTAGACAAGTGTGGTAGCGTGCGCCTGTAGTTCCAGCTACTTGGAAGGATCGCCGGAGCCCAGCAGGTCGAGGCTGAGGTGGCCGGGAGTGGCCACTGCACTCCAGTCTGGGTGACAGAGTGAGACTTCAACTCACAAAAAAAAAAAAGAAAGAAATATGCAAGGAGATTCAACATTAATCATTATTTCCAAGAGGTGTTTATTAAAATTTTATATTAAGTATTAAAGATAGTAGGAAGTACATGAAATGACCTATTTGGGTTATTTAGATCCTACCTGAAGATACAACCCTATCCCAGTTGCAGGGACCAATGGTGCTCCTAGTCAAGGAGACTTAAGGAGCCCTAGGCCAGTCGCTCTGGTGTCTCAGCATTAAAACAATGGTGGTGTTAGTTTGTATTGGATCTCGCTCCCTTGTCAGATGGGGCTGGATAAAGGATAGCACCAACTGGTTAACTCCAGTGAAAACATAACAGAACACTATTTCCCTGTGGCTATAGTGTGAAAAGCCAGAGAGCATAGTCAGGCTTTCCAGGTGTCCTGGAGAATGCCATCGACCAAAGCTAGGGCAGTACGTACAGTTAGAATGACAATATTCCAATAAGATAGAGTGCAAGAGCTAAAGTCTGGAACCAGAGTAGGGGCAAAACAAAACAAAGTAAATACAAACAAACCATAATAACCACAAACTACTGAGCAAAGAATAGTTGAGAAAATGGAATCAAACCTTAAGAAATTCCAGAGATAAAATGAGTATGGAAGCTTCCCACTTTTTTTTCTTAACACAATCATAGTATAGGCTTAAGTGCTTAAGTGGCTTGAGTAGAGGGAAGAGTCTGGTTTCTTTGTACTCATATTTTGATCACCGGACTCTTGCCTTGTTTCTTTTAACTTAGTGTTCACCTTGCTTCCTTATTCCTATAAACCTGATTTGGTAATCTCAGAAACTGTTTCCTCTAGGCCTGGATCCCTGCCATCCCTCTCCCTACATTTTCCCTACTTGAACTTCAGTCTCCTCTTCTTGTTTCCTGATACTCATATCTAACCAAGTGCTTGGGGTATAGCCAAATGCTTCTATCAGTGACTTATTCCAGGTTCTGGGGGCCCCACCTACAGTCTCTAGTTATCCCTTTGATGCCAATTATCTATTTACCTACTGCCTGTTGTTAGACTTTACCAACATGCTATACCAATAAGAGGTCCAGATGTCCTCACATTGTGCAATAAATTGCATTGGATTTGAATTCCTGGAAACTTCCCAGATTGTCTCCATGCTCCAGTAGGTCTGGCCCCCCCCCCCGATGAGGTTTCAGAGTTGCCAGGTGTCTGGTTTTGACAGACAGTCTAGCAGTTGAGTTTGTTGTCCAGTAAAAAAATACCAGACACATGACTGTCCCCTTTTTCCAATTAAATAAGTGATATCATTACCTTTTTTTTTTGAGTCGCAGTCTCACTTTGTCACCCAGGTTGGAGTGCAGTGGCATGCTCAATGCCACCTCAACCTCAACCTGCTGGGCTTAGGTGATTCTTTTACCTCAGCCTTCCAAGTAGCTGGAACTGCAGGCATGCGCCACCATGCCCGGCTTATTTTTTGACTTATTGTAGAGATGAGGTCTCACCAAGTTTCCCAGGCTGGTCTGGAACCCCTGGGCTCAGGGAATCCTCTCACCTCAGCCTCCCAAAGTGCTGAGATTACAGGCTGAGCCACCACACCCAGTCGTGATATCATTATCTTATAGTAAAACTTGTATACATAGAGCAGTACAATCTAATAAAAGCTAGAAATTGTTTTCAGTATGTTTTTCTATATCATGTCTTTTCTAAATTAAATAAATAAAATAGGAGACTTCTGTTTCTTGGAAGATGTAATGATTATACTTTTCTGTATTCCTCCCACTAAGGACAACTAAAAGCCCTGGATATTACATATAAAGCAAATATAAGACAACACTGAAAGGTAGAGAGAAGAAAGTAAAGAAGCTAGGGATTCTGTGACTCAAAAAATGAGACCTGGTGGTTCACCTGAATTTTATTTTTGCCTCACATATCCCAGACTTGGAGCTGAAGAAGCAGGCAATGCAGGGACACCAACAAGTAGAGAAAAAGTCTGAACATTTAAGCCTGCTGTTTTTAGCCAAAAGACAAGGAAAGGGACAGCATAGAAAGAAAACTTTTAGACAGTAACTGCTCTATTACAGCCAAACACCACAGAAAAAACTAAGGTCTTGCCAGCAAAGATCAACTGACACGTCCAGACTTAACTCTTGAGCAGGCTGCAATGGAGTACCTCAACCTAGTTGGGTCAGAGAAGGCCAAGTAGGGAAATCAGACTTTCATCTTAGCTAACCAGTAATGATCCTTCCTTCAACTCCATGTTGTCAGTGGAGGTCATTGTGGGGAGCCAGAATTGACAATAAAAAGGTGCCTCCAGACTAGGTGTGGTGGCTCAAGTCTGTAATCCCAGAACTTTGAGAGACAGAGGTGAGAGGATTGCCTGAGCCCAGGGGTTCAAGGATTGTCTGGGAAACTTGGTGAGACCTTTTCTCTACAATAAATCAAAAAAATTATCTGGACATGGTGGCACGTGCCTGTAGTTCCAGCTACTTGGAAAGCTGAGGTGAAAGGGATCGCCTGAGCCCAGCAGGTCGAGGCTGAGGTGGCCGTGAGTGTGCCACTGCACTCCAGCCTGGGCGACAGAGTGAGACTCCAACTCCAAAAAAAAAAAAGAAAAAAAAGAAAAAAAAGAAGAAGAAGAAGAAGAAGGAGCCTCCAACATCAAAGTCCCTTTTTCGAGTGTCAATTGAAGCCAAATGAGGAACCTAAATTTCTATTTCCGCCTGCCAGTAATAAGGGAAGCCCACTCTTTCCCCTTTCCCGTTCTAGAGGAGTTTCAGAAAAAACAAGCTGAAACAGAAGACTCAAATTTGATCCAGTGTGTCTCATAATAAATGAAAATTTTCAAGTTTTGATCAAAAATCACTCATCAGATTAAGAAACAGGGTAATCTCAAACTGAATGGGAAAAGACAATCAATAGACACCAACACTGAGATAAAAAGAATGTAAGAATTATCTGAAAAAGATTTTAAAACAACTATGATTAAAAATGCTTCTACACACAAATACAAATACACTAAAACAAATGAAAAAAATAGAAAATCTCAAAAAATAATAAAAGACATGAAGAGGAAGCAAATGGAAATATTAAGACTTAAAAATGCAATAATTGGACTGGACTCGGTGGCTCAACCTGTAATCCCAGCACTTTGGAAGGCTGAGGCAAGTGGATTGCCCCAACCCTCAGGTTAGAGACCAGCCCGGGCAACTTGTTGAGACCTCATCTCTACAATAAATTTTTCAAAAAATTAACCGGGCATGGTAGCACGCGTCTGTAGTTCTGGCTACTCGGAAGGCTGAGGTGGAAGGATCACAGGTGCCCAGAAGGTCGACACTGGGGTGGCTGTGAGTGTGCCACTGCACTCTAGCCTGGGCAACGGAGTGAGACTCCAACTCAGAAAAAACAAAAACAAAAAAACAATAAATGGACCAGGCTTGGTGGCTCAACCTGTAATTCCAGCACTTTGGGAGGCCAAAGCGAGTGGATTGCCTGAGCCCACGAGTTCGATACCAGCCCAGGCAACTTGGCGAGACCTCATCTCTACAATGAATCAAAAAATTAGCCAGGCACGGTGGTGTATGCTTGTAGTTCCGGCTACTTGGAAGGCTGAGGCAGAAGGATTGCCGCTGCCCGGCAGGTAGACGCTGGGATGGCCATAAGTGTGCCGTGGCACTACAGCCTAGGTGACAGAGTGAGACTCCAACTAAAAATAATAATACTAATAATAATAATAATACAATAATTGGCCAACCATGGTGACTCATGCCTGTAATCCCAACACTTTGGGAGGCCCAGGCAGGAGGATTGCTTGAGGCCAGGAGTTTGAGACTTTGGCAACATAGTGAGACCTTGTCTCTACAAAACAGCAAAAATTTAACCAGGTATGGTGGTGCATGCTTGTAGTCCCAGCTACAAAGGAGGCTGAGGCGGAAGGATTGCCCGAGCCCAGGAAGTCGCGGCTGTGGTGAAATGTGATTGCACCACTGAACGCCAGTCTGAGCAACAGAGTGAGACTCTGACTCAATAAAAGATATAATACTTGAAATTAAAAAGTTCAGTGGATGTATTCAATCACAGAATAGAGGGGACAGAATATAACTGTAAGATAGAACAAAATAAATTACCCCATCTGAACAACAGAAAGAAAATAGACTGGCAAGAAAAAAAAAATCAAGGATCTATAGACCTATAACAAAAGATCTAGTGCTTATGCCATCAGAATCTCAGAAAAAAAGAAGAAAGCGATCAAGGCTAAAAAAAGTACTCAGAAACTTCCTAAATTTGGCAAGAAACATAAAACTACAGATCAAATTAAAGAAGATAAATCTCAGCCAGGCTCGGTGGCTCAGCCTGTAATCCCGCGCCTTTGGGAGGCTGAGGTGAGTGGATTGCCTGAGCCCACGGGTTCAAGACCCGCCTGGGCAGGTGAGACCTCATCTCTACAATAAATCAAAAAATCAGCCGGGTGTGGTAGCGCATGCCTATAATTCTGAGTACTTGGAAGGCTGAGGCGGAAGGATCGCCGGAGCCCAGCAGGTCAAGGCTGCGGTGGCCGGGAGCGGCCACTGCACTCCAGTCTGGGCGACAGAGTGAGACTCCAACTCAAAAAAGAAGATAAATCTCAAATAAGATAATTAAAATAAAATCCACATTATAATTAAACTTATGAATACTAAAAACAAAGGTGAAAGCTTGAAAGCAGCCAAAGAAAAACAACACCCCTATTCTATGGAAAAAAAAATTATTTTTTAGTAGAAGTCTCACTCTGTTGCCCAGGCTGTAGTGCAGTGGCATGGTCACAGCCACTACAGCCTCAGCCCACTGGGTTCAGGCAATCCTTCAGCCTCGGTATTCCAAGTAACTGGAACTATAGGTGTGCGCCACCACACCCAGCTAATTTTTTGATATATTGTAGAGAAGTTGCCCAGGTTGGGTTTTGTTTTTTTTTTTTTTAATGTAAAGATGTGGGATACGATTCAGGGTTAGGTACACAAACATTGATCATGCAGGTACCCCTGTTCTGGTTGGTCTTGAACCCCTGGATTCAGGCAATCCTCTTGCCTCTACCTCCCAAAGTGCTGGGATTACAGGCATGAGCCACCACGCCCAACTGGGAAAAACAATTTGAATGACAATAGATTTATCATTAGAAATCATGGAGGCCAGAAGGAAATAGTACAATATTTTTTCAGGAATCTGTTGGGCTCAGGCGATCCTTCCGCCTCAGCCTTCCAAGTAGCTGGAACTACAGGCATGTGCTATCACACCCGACTTACTTTTTGATTTGTTGTAGAGACGAGGTCTCACCAAGTTGCCCAGGCTGGTCTGGAACCCCTGAGCTCAGGCAATTCTCTTGCCTTCATCTCCAAAGTGCTGGGATTACAGGCTTGAGCCACCATGTCTGGTCCCACCTTTTTTCATCATCAAATCTCTCTCTGACTGATTATTCTGCCTTCCTTGTGACTACATTGGTCCACCTGGATAATTTTCTCATCTCAAGACCTTTAATCACATCTGCAAAGTCCCTTTTACCATGAAAGGTTAACATATTCACAGGTTCGGATGTGAACATTTGTGAGGGGCCATTATTTAACCTAACAGACTACACTAATCAAGATTGTATGGTACTGATGGAGGAGTAGATATATAAACCAATAGAAGAGAAAAAATAACTAAAAAAATACTTCCAAATTGGCTTTTGGCAAAGGTATAAAAGCAATTCAATGGAGCAAATTCAGCATTTTCAATAACTGGTGTTGCAATAACTGAACATTAAAAAAAAACTTGATTTAAATATTATATCTTTTGTAAAAGTTAACTCAAAATATATCACAGAAAATTTTGAAATATAAATCTATATAACTTTTAGAAAAAAATATAAGGGAAAACATTTGGGATCTAGGACTAGGCAAAGGGTTGTTAGACTTGATGCCAAAAGCATGATCCTTAAAACGAAAAATTTTCACTGTAGTCCCAGCTACTTGGGAGGTTGAGGTGGAAGGGCTGCCTGATCCCAGAGGTCAAGGCTGTAGTAAGTCATGATTGTGCCACTGTACTCCAGCCTGGGCAACAGTGAGGCCTTGACTCAAAAACAAACAAAACAGAAAGAAAAGATAAAGAGAAATTCCTAATTGGGCTTCAACAAAACTAAAATATTTTACTCCACAAAAGACCTTGTAAAAAGGATGAAAAAAACAAGCTACAGAGTAGGAGAAAATATTTGCAAGTCACATATCAGAAAAATACCTAATATCTGGAATACATAAAGAACTCTTAAAATTCAACAGTAGCTAGGCACTGTGGCTCACGTCTGCAATCCCAGCACTTTGGGAGGCAGACGCAAGAGGATTGCCTGAGTCCAGGGGTTTGAGACCAGCCTGCACAACTTGGGGAGACCTTGTCCCTAAAGTACATTTTTAAAAATTAGCCAGCTGTGGTGGCACACACCTGTGATTCCAGCTACTTGGAAGGCCGAGGTGGGAGGATCATCTGAGCCCAGCAGGTTGAAGCTGTGGTGGCTGTTGAACATGCCACTGCACTCCAGCCTGGGCAACAGAGTGAGACCCTACCCAAGAAAAAAAAAATTTCAAAAATTTCAAAAATGAGCAAGAGAGCAGAGCACAAAGGCTCACGCCTATAATCCCGGCACTTTGGGAGGCTGAAGTGAAAGAATTGCCTTAGCCCAGGGGCTGGAGACCAGCCTGGGCAACATGGCAAGACCTCCTGTCTACAACAAATCAAGAATTAGCTGGGCGTGGTGGCACATGCCTATAATCCCAGCTACCTGGGAGTATGAAGGATCGCCTGAGTCCAGCAAGTCATGCAGTAGCCACAATCGTGCCACTGCACGCCAACCTGGATGACAGCGACTCCAACTCAAAAAAAAAAATTAGCAAAAGACACTTCAAATATGTTATACAGATGTTACCGAGCATTCAATGGGCTTGCTTCCTGATGCATGTAGAGGCTACTAAGATGGTACCATCTTTTGAAAAACGAAAGGCAATCGATGAGGAGACAGGAAGAAACACTAAAATCTGTTGCCCCCAACTGGGTTTGGGTCGAGTTTTATAAGCATAGCGTAATGAGGTGTGATCTGATTGGCTATTGCAATGAGGTGATGCCAGGTGGCAGGATCCGATTGGATCCCACCATTGGGGGGGCTGATATCAGAATTTAATCTGATTGGATCCTGGATCCCGCCATGTGTTGTCCACTTCCTAATACAGTCCTACTCCTCACAGTCTGAGCACTTAAGTTCCCTGTTTTTGTACCCTTGGTTTATCTGGGCATGCTCAAAGTTACGTCACCTTTAACCTGGGTCATAACAACTGAAAGAAAAAAAAAACCTCCTAACTTTGTACATAAAAGTTGAACCAAACCGGGCACAGTGGCTCATGCTTGTAATCCCAGCACTTCAGGAGGCCCAGACAGGAGAATTGCTTGAGCCCAGGAGATGGAGACCAGCCTGGGCAACATAGCAAGACCTCATCTCTACAAAAAAAAAAAAAAAAAAAATCACAAAAATTAGCCTTGCTGGTAGTGCACACTTGTAGTTCCAGCTACTTGGAAGACTGAGGTGGAAGGATCACCTGAGCACAAGTCGCAGCTGCGGTGAGCCACAACCGTGCTACTGCACTCCAACCTGGGTGACAGAGTGAGGCCCTGACAAAAAAAAAAAGAATTTTAAAATTCCTAAATTGTGCTTCAACAAAACTAAAATATATTATTCTATGAAAGATCCTGTAAAAAGTATGAAAAAGCAAGATACTTGCAAATCATATACCTGATAGAGACCTAATATCTAGAATATATAAAGAACTCTCAAAATTCAACAGCAAAAAAAATTCAAAAATGAGCAAAAGACATAAAAAGACACTTCAAATACGTTGTACAGATGTTACCGAGCATTCAATGGGCTTGCTTCCTGATGTGTGTAGAGGCCGGTAATATGGAACCATCTTTTCATCTTTTCATCTTTTGAAAAACGAAAGGCAACCGAAAAGCAACCGCCAAGAAGACAGGAAGAAATGATCGAATCTGTCGCCCCCAGCAGGGTTAGGTCGAATTTTATAAGCATAGCGTAATGAGGTGTGATCTGATTGGATATTGCAATGAGGTGATGCCAGGAGGCATGATCTGATTGGATCCCGCCATTGGGGGTGGGGGGGTGATACCAGAATTTAATCTGATTGGATCCTGGATCCTGCCATGTGGTGTCCGCTTCTTAATATAGTCCTACTCCTCACTGTTGGAGCACTTAAGTTCCCCCTGTGGTTGTATCCTTGGTTCATATAGGTATCCTCAGGTTATATCACCTTTAACCTGGGGGTCTATCAACTGAAACAAAAATACTCCTAACTTTGTTACATAAAAGTTGAACTAAACAGGGCACAGTGGCTCATGCTTGTAATGCCAGCCCTTTGGGAGGCCCAGGCAGGAGAATTGTTTGGGCCCAGGAGTTGAAGACCAGCCTGGGCAACATAGCAAGATTTCATCTCTACAAAAAAAAAAAAAAAAGTCACTGGAGTCACTGCAACTCCAGTCTGGGCAACAATGAGGGATGATGGATGAGGTGTGATCTGATTGAATATTGCAATGAGATGATGCCAGGAGGCATGATCTGATTGGATCCTGACATGGGATGATATCAGAATTTAATGTGATTGGATCCTGGATCCTGCCATGTGGTGTCCACTTCTTTCTTTTTTTTTTTTTTGAGTCGGAGTCTCACTCGGTCGCCCAGACTGGAGTGCAGCGGCCGCTCCCGGCCACCGCAGCCTCGACCTGCTGAGCTCCGGCGATCTTTCCG
>NW_007259658.1:35006-41398 GCF_000164805.1 Carlito syrichta | reverse complement strand
TAAAAAAAAAAAAAAAAAAAACTTTAACTTTGTTACATAAAAGTTGAAGCAAACCGGACACAGTGGCTCATGCTTGCAATCCCAGCACTTCGGGAGGCCTAGGCAGGAGAATTGCTTGAGCCCAGGAGTTGGAGACCAGCCTGGGCAACATAGCAAGACCTCATCTCTACAAAAAAATCACAAAAATTAGCCTGGCTGGTGGTGTATGCTTGTAGTCCCAGCTACTTGGGAGACTAAGATGGAAGGATCACCTGAGCCCAAGAGGTCATGGCTGAAGTAAGCCAGTGATCATACACACCACTGCACTACAGCCTGGATAATGCAAAAAAAAAAAAAAAAAAAAAGGTTGAACCAGATTGGTGTGGTGGTGTGGTCCCATTACACAGATGGTAAACAAGCACATGGAAAGATGTTTAACATCCTCAGTCATCAGGACAATTCAAGTTAAAATCACAGTGAGGTATCACTATACATCTATCAGAATGGTTAAAAAATAGTGACACCAAATGCTGATGAGGATGTGGAGAAACTGAAATGTAAAGTGGTACAGCCATTCTGGAAAAAAGTTTGGCAATTTCTTATAAAACAAAATTGCAACTATCATGTGACCCAGCAATTTCACTCCTGGGCAGTTATCCCAGATAAATGAAGTCTTATGTTCACACAAAAACATGTAGATGAATATTTATAGCAACTTTTTTCATAGCAGCAACATACTGAAAACAACATTCAATGGGTTAATGCTCAAGCAATCTGTGGTACGTGTATACCATGGAATACTACTCAGTAATACAAAGCAATGAACCAGAATTAACTACTTATACACACAATAAACTGGATAACTCTCCAGAAAATTATGCTAAATATGAAAAGCTAATCCAAATGTTACATAATGTATGATTCCATAACATTTTTGAAATGACAAAATTATAAAAATGGAGAAGTTTAGTGGTTTCCAGTGTTTACGGAAAGGATTGGAGGTGGAAGGAAAATGGGTATGCTTAGGACAACATGAGGTGTCCTTGTGGTGACAGAAATGTTGTGGATGGTATCAATGTCCATCTCCTAACTGAAATAATGCTCTGTAGCTTTGCAAGATGTTACCATTGGGAGGAACTGGGTAAAAGATGTAAGGGATCTTTCTATATTATTTCTTACAACTACATGCAAACCTACAATTATGCCAAAATTTAAAGGTTTATTAAACAATAATGATAGTAAGAGATTAAAATCCATTAATAAAATAGAAATGCATAAATATATACTAATACAAATAAATAAACATAAAATGTAAAATAGTAATCAAAGGGTTATAATGAAAAGTAGCAGTCATTTCTTCTCCTTACTTCCTAGTACACTTCTCAGGGACAACCATTTTCAACACTTCTAGCTAGGATCCTCTTGTATTTACCTATATATTTCTATACATAATCTATAAACTTACATTCCTATTTTTATCAATAATATAAATCAGCATTATCTATCAACTTTCTATTTTGATACATGAGCATTTCTCCCACCCTCTCAATTCATTCTGTTAAATCAATGTTCAGTATTTGATACATTTCATTGTTGAACCAAGCAGATTCAATGATTGTATTTTCTTTTTTGTATACCTTTTTTCTCCTAAATATCCTAGAAGAATATTTTTTATTTCCTTAGGTTCTATGCACCTATCAAAATGCTTCATTAGATCTGTTAAATGTCTGCCAAATGTTTTCCAACCCCCTGTGTGTATTAGGTAATACAATTATTTCATTTTATTTATTCGAAACTTCTTTCTCAGAGTTGCCTCTCTCCTTATTTGCCCGCTGTAAATTGGACTGATTTTTCCCTAGGCCTACTACATATTTGACATCCTGGAACTTCCCTTCACTGCCTTGCAGTATTGATGCCTTTGTTCAGTGGACTTCATGTCTTCTTTCTTGGTTTACTACCTAGTTTTGTAGGAGAAAATCCTCTAGTACCCTCAAATCAAAGAGTGAATAGGAGTCAAAAATTTTAAGCCATTTCATATCCTTGCATGACTGAAAGTGACTTTAGTCTAACCTCACTAGCTATAGAATTACAGAATGAAGATAAATTTCCCAAAGAGATTTGAAGGCATTGCTGCATTGTCTCCAGGCCTCTAGCTTTTTGTTTTGTTTTTGAGTCGGAGTTTCACTCTGTCACCCAGGCTGAAGTGCAGTGGCATGATCATGACAATCATGACTCACTACTGTCTCAAACTCCTGGGATCAGGAGATCATTCCACCTCATTGGTCTGAGTAGCTGAGACTACAGGCACAAGCTACCACATCCAGCTCATTATTATTATTTTTTCTAGAGACAAGGTCTCACTATGCTGCCTAGGCTGGTCTCAAATTCCTGGACTCAAGCAATCCACCTGCCTCAGCCTCCCAAAGTGCTGGGATTACAGACATGAGCCACCATGCCTGGCAGGCCGTTAATACTGATACTGTAAAATTCAATGCTGATTCTTGTCCTTTGTATGAAAAAAAGGACATAGGTATATATGAACAAACTGTCACAATTTTAAAAGCATGAAGGGATGATATAAACAACTTTGTGAAAATATATATGAAGAAGGATGAATGGCATTTTTAATTTAAAAGCATAGACCAGGCTCGGTGGCTCAGCCTATAATCCCAGCACTTTGGGAGGCTGAGGCAAGTGGATTGACTGAGCCTCTGAGTTCGAGATCAACCTGGGCAACTTGGCAATACCTCGTCTCTACAATAAAATCAAAAAACATTAGTCAAGTGTGGTGGTGTGTGCAGTTCCGGCTGCTTGGAAGGATGAGGCAGAAGGCTCGCTGGAGTCCAGCAGGTCGACGCTGGGGTGGTCGTGAGCATGCCACTGCACTCCAGCCTGGGCGATGGAGTGAGACTCCAACTGAAAAATAAATAAATAAATAAATAAATAAATAAAAGCATAATTTATGTGATATCGCATTGTAGTTTTGATATGCATTTATCTGATGATTAGTGAGGTCAAATATTTTTTCATGTGTCTATTGGCTGATGGTATGTCATCTTTTGAGAAGTGTCAGTTCATGTCCTTTTCCCACTTTTTAATAATGGGGATGCTTGTTTTCCTTTCACTTCATTTGAGTTCCTTGTAGATCCTGGATGTAAGGCCTTTGTCAGATGCATAATTTGCAAATATTTTTCCCATTCTGTGGGTTGTCTCTTTATTCTCCTCTTTTTTTTTTTTTTTTGAGTTGGAGTCTCACTGCATTGCCCAGGCTGGAGTGCAGTGGCACACTCATGGCCACCCCAGAGACAACCTGCTGGGCTCCAGCAATCCTTCCGCCTCAGCCTTTCAAGTAGCTGGAACTATAGGCATGCACTACCACAGCCGGCTAATTTTTTATTTATTGTAGAGAAGAGGTCTTGCCAAGTTGCCTGGGCTGGTCTTGAACCCACAGGCTCAGGCAATCCTCTCACCTTGGCCTGGCAATTCCTAAAAGAAATAAAAATTAATCTTCCATACGAGCCAGCAATCTCTCTCCTGGGAATATACCTGAAGGAACATAAGTCACTTTACAAAAAGGACAACTGCAAATGCATGTTTATTGCCACACTATTCACAATAGCAAAAACATAGAACCAACCCTGCTACCCATCAAAAGTAGACTGGATAGGCAACCTCTTCAGGTCCCCTCCCACTGTGGGACCTTTTCTGTCCTCTTAATAAATCCTGCTTTCAAAAAAAAAGTGGACAGGATACAGAAAATGTGGTATATATACATGATGGAGTTTTTTTTTTTTTTTGAGTTGGAGTCTCACTCTGTCGCCCAGACTGGAGTGCAGTGGCCGCTCCCGGCCACCGCAGCCTCAACCTGCTGGGCTCCAGTCATCCTTCTGCCTCAGCCTTCCAAGTAGCCGGAATTACAGGCATGCGCTACCACGCCTGGCTGATTTTTTTGATTTATTGTAGAGATGAGGTCTCGCTGCCTAGGCAGGTCTCGAACCCGCAGCCTCAGGCAATCCATTCACCTCAGCCTCCCAAAGGCGCGGGATTACAGACTGAGCCACCAAGCCCGGCTTTGATGGAGTATTACTCAGCCATAAAGAAGAACAAAATCATGGACTTCACAGAAAATTGGATAGAGTTGGAGACGATCATACTAAGTGAACTAGTACAGAAACAAAGAACTGAATACCACATATCCTCACTAATAAGTGAGTCCTGAACACTAGTCACATTAGCACAAGGAGGGATTGGCAGCCACTGGGCACTGCTAGGGAGGGAGGGAGGGAGAAGGATGGGGGGCACATGACAACACAAAAGGTGTCCCACTACCACAGGGAGTGAGGGCCAGTTAGAAACCCAAACTTCACCTGCATGCAGCCTACTTATGTAGTTAACCCTAACTTGTACCCCACAGCTCTATAATAAAAAAGCATGTCACCAAATTGGTTTAAAAATAAACAATGCCATTTAAATAAGTGAATAACCAGAAAATAATTTGAATCAGTTTTTTTTACTTTTTGAGTTGGAGTCTCACTCTGTTGCCCAGGCTGGAGTGCAGTGGCACACTCACAGCCACCCCAGCATCGACTTGCTGGGCTCAAGTGATCCTTCTGCCTCAGCCTTCCAAGTAGCCAGAACCACAGGTGCGCACTACCTCACCCAGTTAATTTTTTAATTTATTGTAGAGATGAGGTCTCACCAAGTTGCCCAGGCTGGTCTCGAACCCGTGGGCTCAGGCAATACATTCACCTCGGCCTCCCAAAGTGTTGAATTACAGGCTGAACCACTAAGCCTGACCTGAATCACATTTAAAAGTTTCCCCACCACACATACTGCAGGCCCCAATTGTTTTAGAGGTGAATTTTCCCATAATTGTTTAAGATAGAAAGCTTCTAAAATTCATTTTATGAACTAAACTAAAAATATGCAAAGACATAGAGAAAGGCATAATGGACATTGGATACTCAGAAGGGGAAGGGGGAGAGGTGGAGGGACAATGCACTGAGATGTGTAAATCATGATTCCTGTGGCATTTTCCCCCAAAATACATCATCTTAGTTTAATCATGATAAAACATCAGACAAACCCAAGTTGAGAGATAGCCTGCAAAATAATTGACACATATATATGACCAAAAAATCTGGAATTATCTTTTGGAGGGCAGGTTCCTTATAGTAAAGACTACCCTGCTAGGTAAGTGTTCTAGGAGCCCATCAGCATCGGTATACTGGCTAGCATTGTCATGATAGGCTGCGTTTGACTTCAGTGAATTTTGTTTTGGAGATTCTTTTGTTGTTGTTAAGTTGGAATCTCACTCTGTCGCACAGGCTGGAGTGCAGTGGCACGCTCATGGCCACCACAGCCTCTACTTGCTGGGCTCAGGCGATCCATCTGCCTCAGCCTTCCAAGTAGCTGGAACCACAGGCATGCACCACCACGCCCGGCTAACTTTTTTTTTTTTGATTGTGGAAACGAGGTCTCCCCAAGTTGCCCAGGTTGATCATGAATCCCCAAGCTCAAGCAATTCTCTTGCCCCCGCCTCCCAAAGTGCTAGGATTATAGGCATGAGCCACTGTGCCGGTCCTGTTTTGGTGATTCTTTCAACGCATTTGCCCATTTCATGATGGGTGATTTACAAGCACACCTGCCCACACCACACTGAATGTTCAGCAGTTTTTTTTTTAACCATAAATGGCATGACCCTGTGCCCTACCCTTCCTATTCACCCCATTTCACCCCAAGCAACTTTTTTTTATTTCCCTGAATGAAAAATATCCTCAAAGGAAAATGTTTTGCTGACGCAAAAGAGGTGAAACGAAAAACAGCAGAAGCACTAAAAGGCATCTAAATTGACGAGTTCAAAAACTGTTTTGAGCAGTGGGAAAAGCATCTCGATAGGCATATTGCATCAAATGGAGCGTACTTTGAAGTTGACTGAAGTTTAAACATGTAAAAATAAATACACAATTTTTTATAAATCCCGGATTTTCCGGGGTCTCCCTTTAGATACATATGTTCATATTATTAGAGTATATTATCTCAAATTGACACAATATTTTTTTGAGCACAGAATGTATGCTTCTAAATCAGTGCTTTCTTCAAGAGTGCTTATCTTGGAGAGCTATGTGCTTCATTAGTTGATGCTCTTGCTGCCTAGACTTCTCTCTTTGGAAATATCACCTAAAATCAGTTCGATAGTCATGTACTGAAGTTCATCTTGATTTTTTTATTCCCCATATCTCAGTGTCACTCCCCAAATGACAATTTGGAAGGGAATGCATGAAATATGTTAAGTCTGTTTTTTTGTTTTTTGGGGTTTTTTTTGAGTTGGAGTCTCATTCTGTCGCCCAGGATGGAGGGCAGTGGCATGCTCCCGGCCACCGCAGCCTCGACCTGCTGGGCTCCGGCGATCC
>NW_007259658.1:16272-34548 GCF_000164805.1 Carlito syrichta | reverse complement strand
CACTGCACTCCAGTCTGAGTGACAGAGTGAGACTCCAACTCAAAAAAATAAAATAAAATACATTAAGCACAGTAACTGCTTTAAAAGTCAATGTGTGGTGACAAGAATATTCAATAAGGAAAGAATAGTCTTTCGATAGTATGATGCTGGGACAATGGAATCTCCATACGCAAAAAAATGAAGTGGGACCCTCTACCTCACACCATATACAATTAACTCAAAGTGGATCAAAAACCTAAATGCAAGAGCTAAAAACAATAAAACTCTTAAAATAAAACAAGCATAAATATTTGTGACTTATTAGGCCCTAGACAACTTTCTATGTCCTTTGAAAGCACAAACAGCAAAAGAAAAATAGATAAATGCAACTTTATCAAAATTTAAAATATTTGTGCTTCGAAGGACACTATCAACAAAGTAAAAGGTCAACTCACAAAGTGAGAGAAAATATTTGCAAGTCACATATCTCATAAATGACTTAGATCCAGAATATATAATGAACTATCATAATTGAATCATAAAAATATAAATAGCCCAATTAAAAATGGGCAAAGGATTTGAATAAAAATTTTTCTTAAGAAGACACAGGAGGGCCAGGCGCGGTGGCTCACGCCTATAATCCCAGCACTTTGGGAGGCCGAGGTGAAAGGATTGCCTGAGCCCACAGGTTCAAGACCAGCCTGGACAACTTGGTGAGTCCTGATCTAGACAATAAATCAAAAAATTAGCCGGGCATGGTGGCACATGCCTGTAGTTCCATCTACTTGGAAAGCTGAGGCCGAAGTATTGCCGAAGCCCAGTAGGTCAAGGTTGCGGTAACCATGAGCGTGCCACTGCACTCCAGTCTGGGCAACAAGTGAGACTTTGACTCAAAAAAAAAAAAAGAAAGAAAAGAAAAGGCACAGGAGGGCAGGCTCCGTGGCTCAGCCTATAATCCCAACTCGAGGGTTCAAGACCAGCCCGGACAACTTGGTGAGACTGCATCTCTGCAATAAATAAATACATAAAAATTAGCTGGGTGCGATAGAGCGCACCTGTAGTTCTGGCTACTTGGAAGGCTGAGGAGAAAGAATCACCACAGTCCAACAGGTCGACGCAGGGGTGGCCGTAAGTATGCCACTGCACTTCAGCCTGGGCGACAGAGTGAGACTCCAACTCAAAAAAATAAAAAAGCCGGGCTCGGTGGCTCAGCCTGCAATCCCACGCCTTTGGGAGGCTGAGGTGAGGGGATTGCCTGAGCCCGTGGGTTCGAGACCCACCTGGGTAGGCGAGACCTCATCTCTACAATAAATCAAAAAATTAGCCGGGCGTGGTAGTGCATGCCTGTAATTCCAGCTACTCAGAAGGCTGAGGCGGAAGGATCGCCGGAGCCCAGCAGGTCGAGGCCGCGGCGGCTGGGAGTGGCCACTGTACTCCAGTCTGGGTGACAGAGTGAGACTCCAACCCCAAAAAAATAAAAAAATAAAAATAAATAAATAAATAAAAAGACACAGGCTAGGCACAGCGGCTCACACTTGTAATCCCAGTACTCTGGGAGGCCAAGGCAAGAGGATTGCCTGAGCCCAGGAGTTCGAAACCAACCTGGGCAATACAGTGAAACCTCATCTCTGCAATAAATCAAAAAATTAGCCAGATGTGGTGGGGTGTGCCTGTAGTCCCAGCTACTTGGAAGGCTGAGGCAGAAGGATCACCAGAGCCCAGCAGATAGAGGCTGCGATAACCATGATCATGCCACTGAACTCCAGCCTGGGTGACAGAGTGAGACTGACTCAAAAACAAAAACAAAACAAAACAAAACAAAAACCAGAAGTAGCCAATAAGCACATGAAAAGATGCTCAAAATCATTAGTTATTAAGGAAATGCACATCAAAACTACAATGAGATACAACTTCATACCCACTGAAGTGGCATTAATCAAAAAGGCAGATAGCAGCAAGTGTTGTCAAGGATGTGAAGAAGTTGTGTATTGATGGTGGGAATGTAAAATAAAAAATGGTGCAGTCCTTGTAAAAAACAGTGCAGCAATTACCCATTTTTACCATATAATCCGGGAATTTCACTCCTAGGTATATATTCAAGATAATTGAAAACATATGCCCACCCAATAATCTGTATGCAAATGTTTGCAGCAACACCATTCAAAGTAGTAAAAAGGTAGAACAACCCAAATGTCCATTAGCTGATGTACGGATAAACACAATGTGATATGTCCATAAATGGAATATTTATTGGCCATAGAAATGAATGAAGTTGACCAGGCATGGTGGCTCCCGTCTATAATCCCAGCACTTTGGAAGGCTGAGGGTTGCCTGAGTCCAAGGGTTTGAGACCAGCCTGGGTAATTGGCAAGACCTCATCTCTACAATAAATCTAAAAAATTAGTGGGCCGTGGTGACACACACTTGTGTTTCCAGCTACTTGGAAGGCTAAGGCGGAAGGATCACCTGAGCCCAGCAGGTCGAGGCTGTGGTGACTATGAGCATGCCACTGCACTCCAGCCTTGGTGACAGAGTGAGACTCTGACACAAAAAAAGAAAAAGAAATGAATGAAGTACATGCTACAACTGTATAAACCTTGAAGACAATATGCTAAGTAAAGGAAACCAGATACAAAATGTCACACATTATGATTTAAATATGAAATGTCCAGAAAAGGCAAATCTATATACACTGAAAATAGTGATTACCAGAGGCTGGAAGGAGGAGAATAAATGAAAAGTGACAGTCGTAGTATAGGGTTTCTATTTGGGATGATGAAAGTGTTCTGGAAATGGGTAGTGGTGATCAGTGACTATACCAGAAAATAAACAAACACACTTTACAAGAGTGAACTTTATGATATGTAAATTACATTTCAATGACTTTTTTCTAACAAATCAGTGTGTATATCTACATTCTTATTCAGGAATTGCTCTAGGTTTTTTTCACTTCTACATGCCTCTTTCCTCACCTTCACTTGTCTTCTTAAACATCTCTGATTATGTACTTTTTTTCTTATTTTCCCTCTTAAAGTTGAAGAAACCCAGTGTTTGGCTATTTCATTCATTTGTCTACGGTAATTGGTCCAGCGATGGACATGTGACCCATGCCAGGCCAATTAGTACCAATACGACTCAATTTTGGACTTCCAGTTGCTCTATCAGGGAAGCAAATTCCACTGTTGGATTAGGTCTTGTGAGAATGAAGGTACTAGGGGTCTCTAGTAAGAGCCTAAAAATGGAAACCAACTCAGCAGTATCTCTTATGGTTTCTGGTTAAGTAATTTGTACTCTGACTTAAACTACACATAAAGTTGGCTCTGTCCCTGAATATTTATGCTAGTTTGAGCGTTTTGTTGTTGTTCCTTGCAATAAAAGAATCCTAAATGATATGACTGAATTTTCTGGCTCCCAACCCACCTCAGAACATGATTTCAAATATTTGTCCTTCATAGGACCCTGCCTATTAGGTCTATCACTCACTGGTTCCTGCCTATCAAAGGAGGGATATCAGAGAATCCCCATACCAAAGCACGTGTAAATTGAATTCTCATGCAACACACAAATAAATGGGCATCTAACAGTTGCTACCCCATTCACTACAAAGTTGGAAAGGATTTGGTGATGCAGGAAGATGATAGTAGAGTCAAAAGTTATTCTTTTCTTCCTGAAAGCCAGAGAGGTTGATTGCCAGTATAGAGGGACAAAGAGTGTAAAGCCTCAATAACCTGGAGAAAGGATAACTAGAGTTGACCTCTGATAATTAAACTAGTAGAATTTCCACACAAGGAAAATTCTCCAGATAAAAAACAAAAACAAGGAAACTCATGAGCCATTTATGAAAGCCAACCAAGAGAGTGCCTGTAAATATCTGACTTGAGGTTTGGAAGCATGTAAAACCCCAATCAAGGTAGTCATCCCAGAGAAACCCAAAGGAATGTGACTGTAATTAAGTAACCTGAAAACTATGTGCTCTCCTGCACCTAGCCTCATGCTTGGCACATAGCAGTGTCAGTTGAATAAGTGAATCAATGAATCTGTATGAATGAAAGGGTAAACAGAGCAGGGGAAAATCTAAGAAGCCCAAAGCACGCAGTCATTCTTCACATGTAGTCAGAAGACAGAGTACCTCTCATAGATATAGACATAGTTACAAACCTGGCTGCAGACATGAATACAAACAATAACAATAGATATAGACAGAGACCTGGTTCTGTGTGCTTGGTTAATATATATCTATCACTGGACCACAGATCCACTTTCAGTGTGGGGGTCAGACCTTGGACGCTATTGCATTGAACAAGGTAAATTTCACCTTCTGTGGCTTCTTGGCAGCTAGCCTGCTGGTTTTCATCTAGTAATAACCTCTGTAAGTGTCATGAGTTAAGTTAGTCTTAGTACTTCAAGTACCTTAACCTATCAATGGAGCAATGAAAAAGACAACCATAGCATCAAGAAGCATGTTTAAAAAGTAGAAGTCATGTTAGATGATCAGTCTACATAATTTTCACTGTGTGATTCCTCTTTCCACAATCATACATTAAGAATACTTGAAGGCCGGGCTCGGTGGCTCAGCTTGTAATCCCAGCATTTTCGGAGGCCGAGGGGAGTGGACTGCCTGAGCCAGCAGGTTCAAGACCAGCCCAGGCAACTTGGCAAGACCTTGCCTCTACAATAAATAAAAAATTAGCCGTGGTAGCACGCACCTATAGTTCTGGCTACTAGGAAGGCTGAGGCAGAAGGATCACCAGAGCCCAATGGGTCGTCAATGGGGCGGCCGTGAGTGGGCCACTGCACTCCAGCCTGGGCAAAGGAGTAAGACTCCAACTTAAAAAAAAAAAAAAAAAAAAGATTTGAAAGAGGGTTGAATGAGAATATTGCCTATGCAAAAACAGCCCCAGGCTCTTTGTGGTGACAAGAGAAGGTCCAGAGGCCCTCCCCCATCTTCATCGAGGACACCATATTCACGTAGACACTGCTGCATCTCTTACCCTTCATGAAAAAATTCTCCAGATAAAAAACAAAAACAAGTTTTCCATTTCTAGCTTTACCAGGTCAATGCCAAACCTTGCTTTGCTCTGCTGTATGGTTACATTTTGTTATCAAAGGAAAACACAGGAGCCTCATTGAGCTCTCTGTGTCAGTTATAACTAGAGAAAGGAAGTTTGATACCATCTTGATTTATCCTCTTTTTTGGTCAAAGAGTCAACAAAAAAAGTTTTCTCGGGCAGAAAGGATATTATGTAAATAATTAGCCCATTCCAAGATTATGTTGCACATATATATACAGTGGAAAGCTTTAAAAGGACTCGACTGGGCAGTTTATGAATTTGGAAAACAGGAACTGTCTATAGGTCTGCTTATCTAGAATGCATGAAGGATGGATTGGGCTGGTTAATGGAATGAGGCTCCCCAGCCCACACCTGGATTTTCAACTTGCAAATAATTAGAAATCAGTAAGGAGGCTTAAATGTTAATACCATACTGAAACCCCCCCCCAAATATTCATTAATTGATAAAGTTACTGTGTTACAGAATTATGTAGCGTCTCTGGGTCATCGGTATGCATACCAAGTCCTCCGCATGGGACCAAAAAGAGAGAGCTTGATAAGAAACATGGACAGTGCATTTCTAGGATAGCCAGGTAAGATTCTGCTCAGAGTGGCATCCAGAGGCACCTGCTCAGCCTCATTTTGCTGCTGCTTTTTTTTCTCTGATGTTATAGGCTCAACCACAGCTTTCTCACCTAAGATTTGGTTTCCTAAGGCTGAAGTTTGAAGCATCAAAAGGTAACAACAATACTAAAGTCTTTACCTGACCATTAAGTGATGTCTCAATCTCCTTTATGTGATAACAGAAATATTTATTCAAATATCTTTGTGCGGTTTTTTTGTTTGTTTGTTTCAGTGTTGTCCTCTATTTCTAAAGAAGACAATGCTGCTCTCAAAAGCTGATAAAGACTGAAACTGTGCCACCCGTCAGTGTTTCGAGGACAACCAGAGTCCCCAGTTGATCCACTGTACTGGAAGAGGAACATTTTGTGGAAGGTTGTAGAAGGTCTAGCTCTGCATCAAAGAACAAGCTGCCAGTGAGTATAGGCATCTGACACCCTCATCTTGTTTATGGCCTCCTCAACCTGCCCTGTGTTCCTATTCCTAACTCATTCCAGGTATCTTTGAAACCTAATATTGACTTCAGCCCTCAGATCTGATACTTTACTCTTCTTCCTGAAAGGACTTTTTGCTAGTCTTGACTACAACTTACATTTACTTCTTGGATTACTTTCTACTCTCCCTGCTCCAGGTAAACACCTCACCTGATCCAGAAACGAAAGCAAAGCGAAGTTGGAGGAGGGAGAAACATGGAAAAAGACATTGTAGCTCACATGGAGCCTCTAACCTTCCAGGGAAGTGAAACAGATCCAGAAGCAGTAGCAGCACCCACAGTAGCAGCACCTCCAGTTCAGACTCTACTTGAAGATGCTCAGTCCACAAGTGGTGTAGTAAATGAGCAGAAAAACATATGTCCAAAAGAAAATGGTGAGATGAAAAACATGTCTGTTTTTAGTTTGTGTCCCAGTACAGAGACTGGTTCTCCATGCCCAGATGTGGCTCGAGGGCACGCTGTATTGGAGGGGGCTTCCTCTGCTGCTAACGGTGAGAGAAATGTAGGGAAGAAAAACAGCCGTAAACGGAGGAATAGAAAGGAAAATAAGGTTGTGTATTTTCCTTGGCCTCTGACACTACAGACTCGGGCATCTTCTGCAGCCCCAGTTCTGGGTCAAACTTGTGTTATGGGGGCTTTGCCAATTGCTAATATCAGAGTCCACATGGGGCAGAAAAGTAGGGAGCAAAGGGAGAATGATAAGAAGGAGAAGCCATCGGTTCTCTCGCAGCCTTGTGAGACACTGGCTGGCACCCTGCTGCCAACAACAAGTCATATTTGGCCCTCTCTTGAGGGGGCCTTTCTGGCAGTCAATGGGAAGATTAAAAAGGGGCAGAAAATTAGCCGTAAAGGGAGAGATAAAAAGAACAAAAAACTTGTGGCTGGTCCTTGGCCTCTGACCATACAGGCTTGGGCATCTTTCACAGCCCCAGCTCCAGTGCACACCATTTTTGCTGGGGCTTCACCAGTTGCTAATTATGAGGTCAATGTGAGGCACAAAAGCAGGGGTCAGAGAGGTGAGACAGACAAAATGTCAATTCTTATGTTGTGTCAGAGTGCACAGGATGGTGCCCCATGCTCAGCTGCAGCTCCACCGCAGGCTTCATTGGAGGGGGCATCCTCTACTGCTAACAGAGAAGGAGAGGTAGGGAAGAAGAGAAGACGGAAAAGGAGGAATAGAAAGGACAAAGGTGTCCTTGGTCATCCCTGGCCTCTGACGGTCCAAGCTTGGGCATCATTCGCAGCAGCAGATCCAGTCCAGACTATTTTTCAGGGAGAGTTTCCTGCTGCAAGCTCAGAGGTGAATGTTGAGCAGAAAAGTTGGCCTCACCTGAGAAACAGTGAGGAAGAAACACAGGGTGTTCTTCCTTGGTATGTGAGGGCACAGGCTACTACCCCCATCTCAGCAACAGCTCCTATGCAGACTTCATTTGAGGGGGCTGCTTTTCTGGAAGACATATATTTCAGGCTGAACAAACCCATAAGGGGAGGGGAGGAACAACTGCAGAAGAGTGTAGAGCAAGGCTTGGAATCCTGTCAGGGTTGGAGAAATGCAGAGACATACCCAGGGAATCAGAACTTCTGGGAATGTACTGTGATGAATTTTGCTAGGCAAGTTGACTGTTGCTATTATGGGGAGCTCCGCTCACAAGAGAGGATGGAGGCTTTGAGCTTGGTGAGAGCCCACACCCATGTCCGTACCTCAGTGATGGAAATGCAGGGAACAGAGAGGGAAATGGCTGAATGTCAGGCAGTTCAGATGGGGACATGGGAAGGTTTTTAAAGTACAGAAACGAAAAGAAAGGAAACAAGGGAGCATTCTGGAATCAGGAAGTGCAATTGTCTACATTTGGTTGGGAGAGAGAAGTGTTTGAAATGCTCTTTGGAGAAAAGGGAAGCTCTCTACACAAATGGTAAATACAAGGGGGACCCCCAAAACTGGAATTTATTTGTAAAAATTTGTATTTATGCTTACATGTTTAAACTTCAGTCACTTTCAAAGTACTCTCCATTTGATGCAATACACCTATCGAGATGCTTTTCCTACTGTTCAAAGCAGTTTTTGAACTCATCCAATTTTGGTGCCTTTTAGTACTTCTGCCATTTTTGGTCTCATCTCTTCTACATGGGCAAAACGTTCCCCTTTGAGGACTTTTTTCATCTGGGAAAAAAAAAAGTTGCTCAGAGCAAGATGGGGTGAATAGGGAGGGTGAGGCACAGGAGTTATGTTGTTTTGGTCAAAAACTGCTAAACTCAGCCCAGTGTGGGCAGGTGCATTGTCATGGTGGAAGAACCAGTCACCTGTATGCCACAACTTGGGACGTTTCTTCCACAAATTGTAATGCAACCCTCTCAAAACTTCTAGATAAAAATTGTAGTTGACCATTTGATCTGGAGGAACAAATTCCAAGTGTACTACAAAGGGCCCATTTATGAAAAGAAAATTCTGCGTTTTGGGGGTCCTCCCTTCATAGCTCCCTATTATATGGTGATATCACAGCTATTCTCTTGATGTGTGATTTCTCGTAATTAAGTCTTAAGTTTATTGGAAAACACAGGGTAATACTTAGAAGCAAGATCGCCTTTCTTCTCTGTCTATCCTCTTTTTGTAAGTTTCCTAGCAGCATTGGGAAAAGTCTGTTTTTTATGACTGATAAATAGTATTATGAGTCTGGATTGTAAACCAATGACAGAAGGTATATTGAATCCCGAGAACACTTCTCTTGACTGGAAAATGTTATTGTGTATTGTATATTAGATTGTAATCTGCTTTAATAATTGCCTTTAGTTCTGGCACTGGCCAGTCTACAGTTGTTAAGTGTATAGATCTAGAACCATAATACCTGGGTTCAAAGCTCAGCTGTGCCACTCACTACCTGTGTTTTTCTGCACAAGTCACTCATATTTTCTTAGTTTCCCCCCCTCACATGGGAATAATAATAGCAATTGCTTCACAGAATTGTATGAGGATTAGATGAGTTAATACATGTGAAGTACTTAGAAGAGTACTTGGCAATGAAAAAGCTCTCAAACAATGTCACCTACTATTATTTTACCTTTCAGCAATAAATTTCAAGGAAGTATGATACTGTGGTATTATGTGTCCTAAAAATCCAACAAATGGCAGTACAGCCTGGGTATAGTGGCTCACGCCTGTAATCCCAACACTTTGGGAGGCCAGGGTGAAAAGATTGCTTGAGTCTGGGAGTTCAAGACCAGCCTGGGCAAAATGGAGAGACTATGTCTCTACAAAAAGTCAAAAAATTAGCCTGGCAAGGTGGCACACACCTGTAGTCCCAGCTACTCGAGAGACTGAGGCAGAGTGATTGCCTGAGCTCAGGAGGTCAAGGCTGTGATCTTACCACTGCACTCCAGCCTAGGCAAGAGAGTGAGACTTTGACTAAAAAACAAAGCCAAACAAAAAATAGCAGTGCATACATAAGATGGAATGTAATGTCTCCATTTAAATTATGGTAATAAAGATTCTTAAAATCATGGAAAATGCTTGTGGATAAAATACTTATGCAGAAAAAAGGTGATAAAATGGTAGCTACCATTTTGAGACAGCAGAATCTCAACTATGTCAAGAACATGTGGCACAATAAAGGCTGAAAGAGAAACACTCTCCTGTGTTAATATTGGTTACGGTCGGAGAGCGGGCTCATGCATGGTTGATTTTTTTTTTTTTTTTCTGCCTCTTGGCCCTTTTGTGTAACTTGGCGCAAATTTCTACATTACCACATAACACTTTATAATCAAAAAATAATCTAGATAAAGTCATGAGAAAACCAAGAAGAAGACTTCTCTGTGGTGAACATATCGCCGGAGAGTCACCCAAGGCTGGAGGTACTGAGGGGACTGGGCCTTTCTGGGTGACGACCCCCATTACCAGCAGCTGCTAAAAAAGAGGTACACACACCTTTGGTTGGGGCAGAACAGCACACAAAAACTACCCTTGGAAGGAGGGGAGGGACCAGTTCTCTCAAACAACCTGTGGGAACAAGTGAGGGGAGATGATTTTTCTTCTCTGGAACCAACCATTGCCTGATTTTGCAGGGACTGTGCTACTCTGCCTATATTGTTGCTGCTATCTGCCGTGTTTGTTGACAGCTTATTCGGAAAGCTTAGGTGGACAAGGTTGTTGGGTACAGCTTGAAATTAAGAAATAAGTTTTTGTTTTGATCTTTTATGTAGCTGGCTTTGCGATCAGTTTAGTGAAAATGAAGCCCTGATGGCAACACTGAAGGGATAAATATTTATGGAAGGCTCTGAGGGGACTCAAGTGCTTCTTTCATGTGTCCCAGATACTCTAGCAGGGGCTTTGGGGGATTTTGGAGAAGTGTCTACACAAGGGTACAGTTTTCTGATGCCCACTCATCTTGCCCTGAAGAGTCGAGCTACACTTTGATCTCCCTTAAAAGGAACAGTGGTACCCCTAGTTGGCCACATGCCCGGCTGTTGAAACTAGAGCCTTAACCAGAAGAGGGACTAAGTGTTGAGGAGTGGGCACATAGCCTCACTAAGCCTGATTATAGACTCAGTGAGAGGCTCTCTGATATGCATCAAGTTTAGAATATGAGGAACGAAAGACTTCCAGTGGAGTGGGGCTTTGCGGGGGCAGGAATTACAAATGGTTCTGATCTTTTTTTTCCTTCCTAGTGAGCTTTTTCCTCCACTGTCTCCCACATCTGTAGTAAACCCAGTGCAAGTGAGCTACAGAGAGCAAGGGGAGGACTAGGGGAAAGGAGACAAGGAGAGACCAGTTGCCCAATTCTTGGTCTTGTCCATGTTTTAGGTTAAAAGGGGAATAAGAAGTATCTGAAGTATCGCCATTGTCCAGCTCAGCTCACAAACGCAAGAGAGACAAAATGGATTTGAAGTAGAAGCCTATAACTGTAAATAAAGTCATTGTGCATTTGCCTATCATATTTCTGTGTCACATTAGTCTGGAGAGCCTTCAAGTACAATAGCAAACAACTGACAGGATTCTTGCTACAGTGTGTGGAGGGAACCCAAGCATCTGAGAAGCACGGCTAGCCTTGCGGCTGCCCTTTCTTTAACTTGCTACTGCTGTGGCTTGCACCTAAAAGAGGAAAGAGCTAGGAGGGGGAAGGTGGCCCAAGCGGCCCCCAGTGAACTCTTCTCCCCTTACAAAGGCAACATAGTGGAATCACTGGTCATGGAGTCAGGCTTTGAAGCTGAGTTTCCTCATCACAACACTATTTCTTCTTATTTCAAATCAAATTCCTTCTGCCTGTTTTACTTTCCCTAAAAATACTTTACATTTCCAGACCTTGCATGGTGACTCACATCTGTAATCCTATCAATTTGGGAGGCCGAGGCAAAAGGATTGCTTGAGCTCAAGAGTTTGAGACCAGCCTGGACAACATAGCGAGAACTTATCTCTACAAAAAAAATTAAAAATTAGCTAGCTGTGGTGGCACGCACCTGTAGTCCTAGCTACATGGGAGGCTGAGGCTAGAGGATTGCCTGAGCCCAGGAGGCCTAGGCTGTGGTGAGCTGTGATCATCATACCATTGCACTTCAGCCTGGCTGACAGAGTGAGACCCTGACTCAAAAAAATCTAAAAAATACTTTACATATCCATCCCTATCTACCACTCCTCCCCAATAGAAATCATTTGCCTCAACCAAGCTGCTCATCTTAGTGTCCCCCAAATATATCATGAACATCCTTACCTGCAGAGTTTTCTCACATTTTCCTCTAAACCTGGTCTTTCTCTTTGGTCTATATTCCCATCACTGATCTCAAAATCCCACCAGGCCTTCCTGTTAACCCAGTGATGCAATTTCATTGCTTCATTTAGGTCTTTATTTTTCATCTGAACCAAAGCTGTTTATTGCTTCAAGAGTTCAGTGAAGTTTTGTAACAGGAAGTATTCCTGCAGAGTATATATTGTCCTAAAACTGAGTCAGCCACTTGGAGGGCCACTTCCTGTATATGAGAAGTGGGTTGAGTACCCAAGGGACTATGCTTTAATCTCATAGCTAGGTAAAGAAATTGCTGAACACCATTCACTTCCTACATTAAAATAAACAGGCCCTCTAGAGTGGTGATGGTGGTGGTGGTGAGGTATTTGAAACACAATGGCTCTTTCATGGGACCCGCCTTAAATAATAATCCTGCAGTACCCTGAGTTTACATAGTCCTTAGGAGTTCACAGTGCTCCTTAATATCAAAATATGATGGCCTTAGTATATGAACACAACATCAATGACCCACCAGCAGTAAGAAATGGAGTAAGCAGTAGGCTTGGAGTTGTTTTGCCAGCAGCAGAGATGAGGCTACACTCAATCTTTCAGTTTCTTCCTCAGGCTCTTTGTGACCAAGAGCAGCTGTTGTCCAGTCAGGATTAGGCCATGGAAAAGAGCAAAGTTTTGATCCACAAAGTCCACTTCCCTGGCCCTGTGCTCTAACCACCTCAACTAGTCACCTCAACTGCTTTAGTGTCTCAAGGCTTTGATATTCTTGGATTCCTCACATGACTCCTGGAGTGCAGACAGACTCTGGAGTCTCGACTATCTGAATTCAAATCCTGATTCTTTTCCTTACTAACTTGAATAAATTACTTAATCCTTCTTTGCCTCTGCTTCTTCACCTGTAAAATGAGAATAATGACACCTACCTCTTAAGATTGCTGTGAGGATTAAAAGAGATAATATGTTTAAGTCCCTATTATTCGTTCTTCCCCAGTGAAGACACCAAGAAGCAGAAATATCTTGCCCTACAGGCTTTGGTTTGTTAACTGAGCCAGTGCCAACTTTATCTTTATTTGGCTGTCAACCTAGATTCCTTGAAACCATGTAAGGCATCCCCAGTCCTCATTTCCTACCCATTTTGACAACATTGCTTAAGTGTGTGTGTGTGTGTGTGTGTGTGTGTGTGTGTGTGTGTGTGTGTGAAGCAAACACTGCTATGGGTGCTGCCAAGAAACACCAAAGAAATATCATCTCTTCCTTCAATGAGCTCAACATTTACCTGGGGGACTGGGCCAAAAGGCAGGCAACTTTAGCAGCATACACCTTATCTCAGTTCACACAGCTCAAATCCACTGGGCTTTAAGCCCATGCAGGCCCAACCCCAGAATGTGCTTTTAGCTCAAAGTAGGGAAAATCACAGCAAAAGACCTGAGAGATGTTTTACAAGACATTTCTTGTTTCTTTTAAAAAATTTTAGGTGCCGGGCTCGGTGGCTCAGCCTGTAATCCCGCGCCTTTGGGAGACTGAGGTGAGTGGATTGCCTGAGCCCGCGGGTTCGAGACCCGCCTGGGCAGCGAGACCTCATCTCTACAATAAATCAAAAAATTAGGGCATGGTAGCGCATGCCTGTAATTCCGGTTACTTGGAAGGCTGAGGTGGAAGGATTACCGGAGCCCGGCAGGTCGAGGCTGCGGTGGCCGGGAGCAGCCACTGCACTCCAGTCTGGGCGACAGAGTGAGACTCCAACTCAAAAAAAAAAAAAAAAAAAATTTAGGTTAGTGTTCTGATAAGGTAAGAAAAATCCACATCTACTAATCACCCAGAATTATGCTGGGTATTGTGATAATAAAGATATGTAGGTAAGCCGGGCTTGGTGGCTCAGCCTGTAATCCCGCGCCTTTGGGAGGCTGAGGTGAGTGGATTGCCTGAGCCCGCGGGTTCGAGACCTGCCTGGGCAGCGAGACCTCATCTCTACAATAAATCAAAAAATTAGCCGGGTGTGGTAGCGTGCGCCTGTAGTTCCGGCTACCTGGAAGGTTGAGGCAGAAGGATCACCAGAACCCAGCCGGTCGAGGCTGCGGTGGCCGGGAGCAGCCACTGCACTCCAGTCTGGGCAACAGAGTGAGACTCCAACTCAAAAAACAAAAAACAAAACAAAACAAAAAAAACAACAAAAAAAAAGATATGTAGGTAGGCCAGGCACGGTGGCTCACGCCTATAATCCCAGCACTGTGGGAGGCTGAGGTGAGAGGACTGCCTGAGCCCATGGATTCAAGACCACCCTGGGCAACTTGGCGAGACCTCATCTCTACAATAAATAAAAAAATTAGCCGGGCGTGGTGGCACATACCTATGGTCCCAGCTACTTGGAAAGCTAAGGTAGAAGGATAGCCTGAGTCCAGCAGGTAGAGGCTGAGGTGGTCATACGCATGCCACGGCACTCCAACCTGGGTGACAGAGTGAGACTCCAACTCAAAAAAAAAAAAAGGTATGTGTAGATAGATTAAAAGATAGAAAGGTATAGATGTATAAATATAAATACTTATATATTTATATATAAATATAAATACTTACATATTATATATAAATATTTATGTGTCAATATACATATTTCTTATTTAAGGAGAGAACAAAGCCCTTGAAGAGTTTCCAATTTAGCAAAAGTATTGAAATAATGTTTTAGATAATGTAATAAAAATTCTGGTATGATTGCACTTATATGAGGTACCTACAATAGTCAAATTCACAGAGACAAAAAGTAGAACAGTGGTTACCAGGGACTGGGGGAGAAAGACTGGGGAGTTAGTATCAGCACAGAGTTTCTGTTTGGGGTGGTGAAAAGTTCTGGAGATGAATAGTGGTGATGGTTGCACATGAATGTACTTAGTGGCATTGGATTGTACACCAAAAAGTGGTTAAAACAGTAAATTTTATTTTATGTATATTTTGCTACAATTTAAAAAATAATGCAAGACTGCTAAACAAATTCTCATTTGCTAAATTATGCAGCCCATGCTGAAAGTTATTTATAGCAGTAATGAATACTTTCTTTCTTTCTTCCTTCCTTCCTTCCTTCCTTCCTTCCTTCCTTCCTTCCTTCCTTCCTTCCTTCTTTCGAGTTGGAGTCTCAGTCTGTCATCTGGCTAGAGTGGAGTGGCATGATCATGGCTCACGGTAACCTTGACCTCCTGAGCTCACGTGATCCTTCCACCTCAGCCTCCCTTGTAGCTGAGACTACAGGCGCGCACCACTATGCTCAAATGCTTTTTTCTTTTTTGTATAGACAAAGTCTCACTATATTGCCTAGGCTGGTCTCGAACTTCTGGGCTCAAAAAATACTCTTGCCTTGGCCTCTCAAACTGCTGGAATTACAGGTGTGAGTCACTGGGCCCAGCGAAATTCACAATTTAAAAAGCCCAAGGAGAGTTGGAGTAACTTGAGAAAAAGTCGTATAGAAAAGACAAGTTATGAGCTGAGCTTAGCTAAAAAGGTATAATTTGGAGAAGGAGAAGTGAGGGAGTAGAGACTCACAGCTAGTGATGACTATGGCCTGAACTATGAGCCAGGTAGCTGGGCTGAAAAAGGTATGTGGGGCTAAGAGAGCCAGAGTGGGAACTGCAGCCAGAGTTGGGTTGGGGTGGGGTGGAGCCTGACCACTGAGGGACCCAAGCAGCAAGTAAACACCAACTGGAAGGTTTGGACATTAGGGATTCATTGTGGTGTTTTTTTTTTTTGTTTGTTTTTTTTAAGTTGGAGTCTCACTCCGTCGCCCAGACTGGAGTGCAGTGACCGCTCCCAGCCACCACAGCCTCGACCTGCTGGGCTCCGGAGATCCTTCCGCCTCAGCCTTCCAAGTAGGTGGAACTACAGGCGTGCACTACCCCGCCCGGCTAATTTTTTTATTTATTGTAGAGATGAGGTCTCACCAAGTTGCCCAGGCGAGTCTCGAACCCGCGGGTTCAGGGAATCCACTCACCTCATCCTCCCAAGGCGCGGGATTACAGGCTGAGCCACCGAGCCAGGCTCATTGTGGTATTTTTAAATTTAATTTCTTACTGCTGAAATCCTAGCAATATCTGTATACTAAATTGTAACGCGCCTGTTTTGATAATACACAATAATTATGTAAGCTGCCGCTGGGTGCGGTGGCTCATGCCTATAATTCCAGCGTTTTGGGAGGCCGAGGTGAGAGGATTGCCTGAGTCCACGGGTTCAGGACCAGCCTGGGCAACTCGGCGAGACCTCATCTCTACAATAAATCAAAAAATTAGTGGTGGCGCATGCCTGTAGTTCCAGCTACTTGGAAGGCTGAGGTGGAAAGATCACCTGAGCCCAGCAGGTCAAGGCTGCGATGGCCATGAGCGTGCCACTGCACTACAGCCTGGGCGACAGAGTGAGACTCCAACTTAAAAAAAAAAAAATTAATTTGTCATCTGTGTGCACAACAGTTTGGAAGGAGAATAAATTGAAGCAGGATGATAAAAAGTCATTCCAAGCAGATATTTTCTCACTTAAACACTTAAATGTAGTTCACACAAAACAGAATAACCCTGGGTAAACAAAACTCTTATTCTCACCATTTATCCAAGAAAAATATTTTTTAATTTATTCAATTTGTTAACCAACTGCTGTGTTGCTGGATGAGAATATTTGGTTTGGGGAGTTTGGAGTTGAGAGAGACTTTATAGGCAGCCATCTAGAGATGAGTCAGACCTGACCTGTTTATAAAAAGACTGTGAGCAATTCCATCCGCTCAGCTGTAGGACCAGCTAAGCTAGAGCTTATTCTCTGGGAAAACACAACAGAAACACCTCTAACGGTCTGTAGCCTACAGAGAGGGTATTGAGTTGAGTACAATCTCCCATAGCAAGTGAGTAGGCATATGAATGAACAGTATGGTCATCTTGAGTAATGGCGACTCAGAAGTCCACCACCCGAACATCATCTGCTTGCCCAGCCAAGCCCATTCAGCACCCAGAATCCACAAAAAAAAAGCTGAATACCAACAAGCAAATTTTCTCCAGCTTTACTCCCTTGGGCTTTTTTTCAGAGCACATGTATTGGGGTAGAAGTGAGTGAAGGGATAGGAGCTAGAAGGCATCCTTCCAAATCATCTCTCTTAACAGGTAGCTAGTCCATCCTCCCTGTGGATGATTACTGCTCAGAGTAAATCCTACCAGCTGGCTTCAGCTGGTTGCCAGGATATGGGCCAAAAGAGGAGGTGAAAGGGTGTCCAGAAGAAACTGGAAGCTCTTTTCCCTGTTTTTGTCTTTCACTAGCCCTTCCTAAAGTTTATATGCTTCATCCCATTCTGGTTTTTGTTTCAGCGTTTCTTTCTGGGGGGGCAGGGCTCTTGCTGCCATTTGAGGTTGTTTTCTGCCTTGCACAGCAGCTGGCTTCCTTAATGCTTCCGAAACAGCTCAATTATCTTGATTGTTGCAGTTTGGGCTGCAGAATTAAACCAGCGGGTCATGAATACACAGAGGACTTATCACTTAATAGTTGAGCTGCTTGGGTCATTAAGGAGTAGAAGAGAAACAGCCAAGCGATTGTTAATCCTGTAGAAATGTAACAAGAAGATGGCTGTTAGCTTCCTGTTGTATCCTTTAAGAATCCCCTCTGTGAAAGGATGTCTTGTGTTGTGCCTTTCTGACCTTCGGTATGGGAAGAACAGTTTGGGGAGAAGTAAAGGGCATGGCAGGATATAGGGAAAGCAGAAGGGACTGTTTTAGACTTCTGTAGGCAAGCTGTATACTTTGTTTTTTGCATATCCCTTCTGACTAGTGTCCTGCCAAGGTTTATGTCAAAGGTATTTGCATGGTTTCCTTATAATGGTATTTGCATTCACTTGGGCAGTTAGCTAAGTTCCAATTTTTCCCGCTGCTCCTGTGTGGCTTCAGTGAGAGGACACATCGAGTTTGCCAAGGGGACTCAAAACTTTAATGCCAGGCCGGGCGCGGTGGTTCAAGCCTGTAATCCCAGAACTTTGGGAGGCCGAGGCGAGAGGATTGCCTGAGTCCAGGGGTTCGAGACAAGCCTGGACAACTTGGCGAGACTCTGTCTCTACAATAAATCAAAAAATTAGCCGGGAGTGGTAGCGTGCGCCTGTAGTTCCAGCTACTTGGAAGGCTGAGGAGGAAGGATCACCTGAGCACAGAAGGTCAAGGCTGCAGTAGCCATAAGTGTGCCACTGTACTCCAGCCTGGGCACCAGAGTGAGACTCCAACTCAAAAAACAAAAAACAAAAAACTTTAATGCCTTCCTTCAAAACTCAGTTCCCATTCAGCTGGTGGCTACAACGTCCTTGCCCTGTCCTATATCAGTGCTCCTTCTGAGCAGAAAATTTACCCCAAGGACAAGCTAAACACAAGGCCAAAAAGTTACCCTTTACTCTTTTTTTTTTTTTTTTTTT
>NW_007259658.1:15710-16252 GCF_000164805.1 Carlito syrichta | reverse complement strand
CCAGGCGGGTCTCGAACCCACGGGCTCAGGCAATCCACTCACCTCAGTCTCCCAAAGTGCGGGATTACAGGCTGAGCCACCGAGCCCGGCTTACCCTTTACTCTTAAACTGTGTGCTGGAGGCAGGGGTGGGACAAAGAAGCTCATGGAAAGAACTCCTTGAGCATCTCCTAGCAGTTGAACTGTGTGATTGTGCCCACCTCTCAGCCTGTGTTTTTTTCTCCTGTGTATACATTGGGTCGTACAGCTAGACCTATGCTGAGCCAAGGTTGAAGGCATCCCCTTGGAGAAGAATATGAGTAGGCAACAGAAAAGTCTTTTCTATACCTTTGTGTAAGCACTTATCCAAATTTCACCAAAGGGACACATAACAGGGGCATTTGAGCTCCCTTGGAGACTTCCATAAATATTTACCCCTTCAATGTTGCCATCAGGGCTTCATTTTCACTAAACTGACCGCAAAGCCAGGCTACATAAAAGATCAAAACAAGCCGGGCTCGGTGGCTCAGCCTGTAATCCCGCACCTTTGGGAGGCTGAGGTGA
>NW_007259658.1:11119-15690 GCF_000164805.1 Carlito syrichta | reverse complement strand
GCACTCCAGTCTGGGTGACAGAGTGAGACTCCAACTCAAAAAAAAAAAATCAAAACAAAAGTTTATTTCTTAATTTCAAGCTGTACCCAACAATCTTGTCCAGCCGAGTTTTCCAAATAAGCAGTCAACAAACACGGCATATAGCAGCAACAATATAGGCAGAGTAGCACAGTCCCTGCAAAATCAGGCAATGGTTGGTTCCAGAGAAGAAAAGTCATCTCCCCTCACTTGTTCCCACAGGTTGTTTGAAAGAACTGATCCCTCCCCTCCTTCCAAGGGTAGTTTTTGTGTGCCGTTCGGCCCCAACCAAGGGTGTCTGGACCTCTTCTAGCAACTGCTGACAATGGGGGTCGTCACCCAGAAAGGCCCAGTCCCCTCAGTACCTCCAGCCTTGGGTGACTCTCCGGCAATATGTTCACCACAGAGAAGTCTTCTTCTTGGTTTTCTCATGATTTTATCTAGATTATTTTTTGATTATAAAGTGTTATATGGTAATGTAGAAATTTGTACCAAGTTACACAAAAGGGCCAAGAGACAGAAAAAAAAATCAGCCAGATGTGAGCTCACTGTCTGACCGTAACCAATATTAACACAGGAGTGTGTTTCTCTCTCGGCCTTTATTGCACCACATGTTCTTGACATAATTGAGATCCTACTGTCTCAAAATGGTAGCTACCATTTTATCACCTACTTTTTTCTCCGTAAGCATTTTATCCATAAGCATTTTTCATGCCTTTAAAAATCTTTGCCAGGTTCTGTGGCTCAAGCCTATAATCCCAGCACTTTGGGAGGCCGAGGTGAGGGGATTGCCTGAGTCCACGGGTTCAAGAACAGCCTGGACAACTTGGTGAGACCTCATGTCTACAATAAATCAAAAATTAGCCGGGCGTGGGAGGGCGCACCTGTAGTTCTGACTACTTGGAGGGCTGAGGCAGAAGGATCGCCTGAGCCCAGCAGGTTGATGCTGGGGTGGCCATGAGCGTGCCACTCCTCTCCAGCATGGGCAACGGAATGAGACTCCAATGCAAAAAAAAAAAAAAAAGTAGCTGATTTCGGTGGTTCAAGCCTGTAATCCCAGAACTTTGGAAGGCCGAGGCTAGTGGATTGCCTGAGCCGGTGGGTTCAAGACCAGCCCAGGCAATTTGGTGAGACCTCGTCTCTACAATAAATAAAAAATTAGCCGGGCATAGTAGCATGCGCCTGTAATTCTGGCTACTTGGAAGGCTGAGGTGAAAGGATCGCCGGAGCCCACCAGGTTGACATTGGGGTGGCCTTGAGCATGCACTGTACTTCAGCCTGGGCGACAGAGTGAGACTGCAACTCAAAAAAAAAAAGAATCTTTTTACCATAATTTAAATAGACATTATATTCCATCTTATGTATGCACTGCTATTTGTTTAAGTTTTGGGAGAATAATTCTTTTTTTTTTTTTTTGAGTCAGAGTCTCACTGTTGCCTAGGCTAGAGTGCAGTGGCACGCTCATGGCCACTGCAGCCTCAATCTGCTGGGTTCAGGTGATCCTTCCCCTTCAGCCTTCCAAGTAGCTGGAGCTACAGACATGTGCCACCACACCCAGCTAATTTTTTTAACGATTTATGTAGAGACGAGAAATTGCCATGTTGCCGAGGCTGGTTTCAAACCCCTGGGCTCAGACAATGCTCTTGCTGCCTCCCAAAGTGTTGTGGAGAGTAATTTTTTTTTTTTGAGTTGGAGTTTCCGGCCACCGCAGCCTCGACCTGCTGGGCTCTGGCGATCCTTCTGCCTCAGCCTTCCAAGTAGCTGGAACTACAGGCGCACGCTACCATACCCAGTTAATTTTTGATTTATTGTAGAGATGAGGTCTCGCCAAGTTGCCCAGGCGGCTCTCGAACCCGCAGGCTCAGGCAATCCACTCACCTCGGCCTCCCAAAGTGCTGGGATTACAGGCTGAGCCACCGAGCCCAGCCTGGAGAGTAATTCTTAACTTTTCATCTCCCTGCAGTAAATGTTATGGAAGGATCTGGTGCCGTGGTATTATGTGTCCTAATAAACCCCCTGAGTCTTCATTGGTTGCAAAAGCTTACCTTCATCCATTTGTAGAAGTTGGTACAACCTGACTGTAAAACATGTCCTGTCTTTCCCATATTTAAAGTTGGGGCCCTTCAGTTGCATGGTTTCTAAGCCACCCACATGGCAATGCCTACTGTAGTCCATTTCATGCTTTGAACATGCAAGTCTGTCCTACATGTTATAATATGGCCAACTCATCCAGGTTTGTGTGGGATTTCCTTGTTTTTAGCACCAAAAGTCCTGTCTCCCAGAAGCGCTTCAGCCCCAAGCAAACAGAAATAGTTGGTCACTCTCCATAACATTCTGTGACTGATAAATGGTTTATGAATTCCTTATGCCAGGAACATTTGCATTTTAATAAAGATATCTTCTAAATCATGATGTCTTCACAGTCCAAAAAAATGAATGACTAGTAGTAGAATTCCCAGATACTGAGTTAAGTTGGCACAAAAGATATTTCTGGATGAGTGGAACACTGCCCCCCCACACACACTACCATGCCTCTCACTTCTCATCAAATTGAATGCATATTCTGCATCCCAACTCTTTCTAGCAGACAACCTGCATGTTCTGTTGCAATTGTTGGAGGTCCTCATCCCCTAGGGCGTGGATTCTCAAACTTGAGCTAACTTCGGAATCATGGCTTGTTAAAAACACAGATTGTTACACCCCACTCCCAGAGGTTTCTCTTCAGGTCTTCTGGGGTGGGGCCCAAGAATTTGCATTTCTAATGATTCCCAGGTGCTGCTGCTGCTGGTCCCATGACCATAGTGAGAACCATTGTGTAGTTGTTATGAACACAAACTCTGCAGCCAGACAGCCTGGGTTAGAATCCTTCATCTGATACTAATTGGCTCCACAACCTTAAGCTAGTTATTTGACCTCTTGTGCTTCAGTTTCCCCATTGATAAAAGCAGAGATCAAAGCCGGGCTCGGTGGCTCAGTCTGTAATCCCACACCTTTGGGAGGCTGAGGTAAGCGAATTGCCTGAGCCCGCGGGTTCGAGACCCACTTGGGCGGCGAGACCTCATCTCTACAATAAATCAAAAATTCAGCTGGGTGCGGTAGCGCATGCCTGTAATTCCGGCTACTCTGAAGGCTGAGACGGAAGGATCGCCGGAGCCCAGCAGGCGAGGCTGCGGTGGCCAGGAGCGGCCAGTGCACTCCAGTCTGGGTGACCGAGTGAGACTCCAACTCAAAAAAAAAAAAAAATTTCACCAGATTTCTCACTGAGAAAGAGAAAAGAAGCTCAGGACAGCTGGGAACAGTTTGGCATTATCAGTTAGTCCTGACCCGCAGTGTGGCTCAGAACTGGCTTGGGCCACATCGCTCGGTCTTCGTGTTCTCTTTGAACATGAACAATTTCTCAGAACGCCAACATCAAACAAGGCCACTCTGTGACCAAGATGGATCAAGATAATACAAGGCCACTCTGTACTCATGTCTGAACACAAACAATAACACGAACATTGCTTAAACAAAAATGACCAAACCTCCCCTTATCCTGTTTTATGTGAGAATGAGTGACTGCTGCTGTTTTACTAATCAGACCTTTAGCCATGCTTCATTCTTCTTGTCCTAGAGATAAGATTTACTGAGATTTGCAATCATAGAATTACTCCCACTTCCTGACAGCATCCAATCCAGAGCATTACCAATCAGCAGATACTTGAATGTTTTTTTATATCTCCTTGTCGCCACGATGGCCCAGATAGCCATTTCTTATTTCTTGTTTTTGCTGTAGTTAATGCCTAATCACGCACTTGCTTAAGAATTCTGACCTTTGAGAGTTTCCCACCCCTTTCTTCCTGGAAAAAACTGTTAACAACTTTTCCTTTAGTGTCTTTATCTATAGGCACAGCTGCATAAGGAAGCCGGGTGGCCTGGCCCAAATGTCACAAATGGCTGTGTGACCCCCTGCCAGATACCTGAGGAGGTCCAGACCCACTGCAAGACAGGAGCAGACCACAGCAGGCGACCCCCAGTTACCTTCAGCTCATTAGCATATCATTATAATGCTATAGGAAAGTCGCCGCCATTTTGTGTCCATGCGACGTATTGGAGATGCATGTTTGTGAGCTGTGCCTGCGCCTCTGAAACTCCACCTTGCTCCTACATGCATTCCTTCCCTGCCCCCCACCCAACTCCTTAAACCCCCATGACTCTCACTGCTGGAGAGAAGGTGCCTTAGAGCATGATCTCCCCTTCTCCATCTTTGACCATGGAATAAAACGTGACTGCCTTGCCAATTGGACGTTCTTTCTTTTGTAACCCATGCAAAGTAGGGAAAGAATGCAGTTGACTGGTGGCATCTTGCATTCTTACATGAAAGGTAGATCTTATAAATTCACTTTTGTGCATTGCTTTTTCCCCCCTCACTTAGCATTGTATCCTGCAAATCATTCCTTGTCAATTCTTAGAGCTCTTCCTCAGTCATTTGCACAGCTGCATCTTCATAGTGTAGATGGACTGTAGTTTATTCGACCACTCTCCTATGTACAGGCTTTTTTTTTTTTTTTTTT
>NW_007259658.1:0-11099 GCF_000164805.1 Carlito syrichta | reverse complement strand
TGGGGACAGAGTGAGACTCCAACTCAAAAAAAAAAAAAAAAAAGCAGAGATCCTCCTCTCCCATAGGATTGTTGGGAGGCAATGAAACAGTGCCTGGCCCATAGTAAATGGCATGTTTGTTTGTTGATTGGTTTTTATTTTTTTGAGTCAGAGTCTCACTCCTGTCACCCAGGCTGGAGTGCAGTGGCACGCTCATGGTCACCGCAGCCTCCACCTGCTGGGCTCAGGCGATCCTTCCACCTCAGTCTTCCAAGTAGCTGGAACCACAGGTGCACACCAGCACGCCTAGCTAATTCTTTTTTTGATTTATTGTAGAGATGAGGTCTCGCCAAGTTGCCCAGGCTGGTCTTGAACACCTGAGCTCAGGCAATCCTCTCACCTCTGCCTCTCAAGGTGCTGAGGTTACAGACATGAGCCACCATGCCCGGCTTATTATTATTATTATTATTATTATTACCACCCCCGAGCTCAGAAGAGCTGAGCTGCTATTTTCCTTCTTTCGACTTAGAGCAAGCTGTAGACACTTCAGGGCAGATGCACTCCTACAAGCATTCCTGCCATGCCTGACCACTGGGCAAGGGTTGCAGCTGCGCTGGATTCCCACCGAGGTTGACTGGCCCTCAGGAGAAGTTTGGCTGAGCCAAGCATTTCAGTATTTTCTCTATCCCACCCTGCAGGCTCTTAGAGAGCTTCCAGAAACTTTTCCAGGAGAATGCACATCAGTGTATCCACAAAGCAGACCCAAAGTATTTGAATAATACATGGCTCTATAAACTCCATAGACAAAGCCCTAGTTGTTGGCGAAGAAAAACAGATTAGTTGAAATAGATACATGTAGACTTCCTTGTCTGAGGGAAGATGAGTTTGCAGGAGGATGCAAACATTACACACACACACACACACACACACACACACACACACACACACACACACACATTCAGCTTGTTGTTATTATTATTTTAGAGCTAGGGTCTTGTTCTGTTGCAGTGGCGGATCATAGCTCACTGCAGGCTCCAACTCCTACGCTCAAATAATCCTCCTGCCTCAGCCTCCCAAATAGCTGGGACTACAGACACTCACTCACCAATATGCCTGGCCATTTTTTATATTTTTGTGAAGATGGGGTCTTGCTAGACTTGTTTTGCCCAGGCTGTCCTTGAACTCAGGAGCTCAAGCAAGCCTCCCACTTCAGCCTTGCAAGTAGCTGGGACTACAGGCATGTGCCACCACACTCAACTTCAGCTTGTTTTGTGTTTTTTCCTTTCTGCATTAGAGGAGTCATCTGGCCCATCTCCAGTAAAGAGTAGTAAAGAGCAACCCTCTCCAAGATAAAAGTTGCATCTCTTCTTTCTGCCAGGAAGTAGAAATAGACAATTGAGTTTTGTGAATGTTGAGCTCCTTCCCTGACCTCCAGAAAAGATAAACTTGTTTTTTGTTGCTACTGATTTGGACTCTAGTTTTATTTATTTGTTTGTTTGTTTGTTTTGAGTTGGAGTCTCACTCTGTTGCCCAGACTGGAGTGCAGTGGCACGCTCCCGACCACCGCAGTCTTAACCTGCTGGGCTCCGGCAATCCTTCCACCTCAGCCTTCCAAGTAGCTGGAACTATAGGCACGTGCTACCACGCCTGGCTAATTTTTGATTTATTGCAGAAACAAGGTCTCGCCAAGCTGTCCAGGCTGGTCTCGAACCTGCGGACTCAGGCAATCCACTCGCCTCGGCCTCCCAAAGTGCTGGGATTACAGGCTGAGCCACCGATCCCAGCCTGGACTCTAGTTTTAATAAGCCATTAAGGCTCTCCCTGGTGGACCCTGAAGGGGTATTGTTGGCGTTAGTAAAAGTGGACCAGTGGAGACAGTGCCAACCAGAGTACCCAGCAGGCTTAAAGGGGGCAGGCACCACTCAGGGGCAATGGATATTTGCCCACTGAGATTTGGGCCTGTGTTGCTGGAGCTTAAAACTTGGAAGGAAGGAAAGAAGGGAGGGAGGAAGAGAGGGAGGAAGGAAGGAAGGAAAGAAAGAAGGAAGGAAGGAAGGAAGGCAGGGAGGCAGGCAGGCAGGCAGGCGGGCAGGCCGGCCGCAGTGGCTCATGCCTATAATTCTAGCACTTTGGGAGGCGGAGGCGAGGATTGCCTGAGCCCAGGGGTTCAAGACCTCGTTTCTACAATAAATCAAAAATATAGTCAAGTATGGTGGCACAGAGCCAGAAGGATCGCTTGAGCCCAGCAGGTCGAGGCTGTGCTGGCTATGAGCATGCCACTTCACTCCAGCCTGGGCAACAGTGAGACTCTAACTCAAAAAAAAAAAAAAAAAAAAAGTTAAAATCCCAGCTTTTTACAGGAAATCTCCTGATTTTTAAAATTTGTCAACAAACTGAAAAAAATATTTTTTTGAGTTGGGTCGGAGTCTCACTCTGTCACCTAGGCTGGAATGCAGTGGCACACTCATGGCCACCGCAGCCTCAACCTGCTGGGCTCAGGCGATCCTTCCACCTCGGCCTTCCAAGTAACTGTAACTACAGATGTACTATCACGCCCGGCTTATTTTTTGATTTTTTGTAGAGACGAGGTCTCGCCAAGTTGCCCAGGCTGGTCTCGAACCCCTGACCTCAGGCAATCCTCTCGCCTCAGCCTCCCAAAGTGCTGGGATTACAGGCTTGAGCCAATGCACCTGGCTCAAATTGAAAATTTTTTTTAAATGCCATGTTAGGCGTGAACCACAAAACCCAATCTCTCATTCAGCTTTAATAAATGTGTACAAGCCAAAACAAAACAAAACAAAATATGTCCTCAGCACATATTTGCTACTAGTGTATGACCTCTGGGTTGTTATGTGGGAAAAGAAGACACTAGGGCTTTAGTGTGAATGGTAAATAATGTTAGCAGCAGACGGGCAGGACATAGCAGAGAGGAAAAAGAAGGAAGCAGGAGCCCCTCATGTGGTCTTCAGGTGGAAGTGGGCACTGCCCAGGAGGAACGCAGTGAGTGGTCCCTGAAAGAGGCACTGTTTGTGCTCAGGAGTCATGTTGGATTGGATTCCTTCCTGGCTAACCACCTAGTTTTCAGTGGGTGAGAATAGCGACAACTAATATTTGTTGGACACGTACATGGTGCCAGGCATTGCTCTGAAAATTTTGCATGCGTTACTTCATTTAATCATCACAATATCCCTGGGAGGTTGGTATTGTCATTATCCCCATTTTACTTCATTTCACCAGCACCCCAGCCTTGTCCCAGTTGACTTCATGAAGCAGGAGCTTTGCCCCATCTGAACACAGTGTGCTACAATTCAACTCACCACTGTGGGCAGAATGCCCAGTTGGTAGCTACTATGGGTTTCATGCAGCAAACGCAACCTGACCTAGGAAATTTAGGACTCCTAGCAGTATGTCATAGAGGAGACCCTGAACCTGATCTTTAGGGCATGTTAATATGTTAGAGTTGGGACAGTGTTACCATTTTGTCACATGTCTCCTTAGGAACCAATAGGCAGAGCCCTGGATGAGTGACCTACAGAACAGGATAGCTAGGATGGGAGGATGAAAGGGAGGATATGGGCTATCTATGGTCCTCCTGGTTACTTTTTTCTATCAATAGATAACATCATTTGCTGAAGCACAACTCATTTCCTTAAGAAAATACCAGAAATGACATCACTCAAAACTTCAAAAAGTCCTGTTTGGTAAGCCTTTGGTAAATATATATTTAGATAATGATATAAATATCAGGAACATTAATGGGAGGAAAGGCATAGGCTATCTATATCCTGGAAAGCCACTGCATACAGGACACTGCAGGGAAGGATTGGGGGGTGGTGCAGAGAGGATTGGGAAGGGAAACTAGGAGGAAGCAAAGACAAAGTTGGCCTGCATATAACTTATCTAAGGGCCAGTCTTGTATAGAGGTCATTAGCCTGACTTGGAAAGAACCACAGAAGGAAGTGAGGTTAGGAAATTCAATCAGGCCAAATGTTGGACCAGGGCCCCTGGTCTTTTTGAACATTTTTTTTTTCCATTTCCTTGCATAACTCCAGCCACAGGAACAGAGGAGGAGATTGTGAATCTGGCCTAAGGTCTTGGTTTATCATTATCTAAATATATATTTAGCAAAGGCTTACCAAACAGGACTTTTAAAGTTCCGAGTGATGTCGTGTCTGGTATTTTCTTAGGGAAATGAGTTGTTGCTTCATCAAATGATGGGTTATTTACTGATGGAAAAAAGTAGCCAGGAGGACCATTTCTCCACATTGTTTAGTAACTTTAACACACACTCGGAAGTCATATTTACATATTCGCTTAGAACTAGCAGTTACTAAGTAACAGGAAGTTCTGAAAAAGTTCATATTTATATATATAATTAGCATATAAACTTTTTCAGAACTTATTACTTAGTATGTATATGTGTATATATATATATATATATATATACACACATATATTTTTAAATGCCATGTTAGGCGTGAACCACAAAACCCAGTCTCTCATTCAGTTTTAATATATGTATATATATATACACTTTTTAGGTAAAGATGGTTCTGTGTTCACTTTGTAATATCAAAGCTGAAGTCAGCCGGGTGCAGTGGCTCAAACCTGTAAACCCAGCACTTTGGGAAGCCGAAGTGAGAGGATTACCTGAGTCTAGGGGTTCGAGACCGAGGCCAGCCTGGACAACTTGGTGAGACCTCGTCTCCGCAATAAATCAAAAATAAGCCGGGCTCGGTGGCTCAGCCTGTAATCCTGCGCCTTTGGGAGGCTGAGGTGAGTGTATTGCCTGAGCCCACGGGTTCGAGACCTGCCTGGGCAGCAAGACCTCATCTCTACAATAAATCAAAAAGTCAGCCGGGCGTGGTAGCACATGCCTGTAATTCCGGCTACTTGGAAGGCTGAGGTGGAAGGATCGCAGGAGCCCAGCAGGTCGAGGCTGCGGTGGCTGGGAGCAGCCACTGCACTCCAGTCTGGGCGACAGAGTGAGACTCCAACTCAAATAAATAAATAAATAAATAAATAATATTAGCCAGGCGTGGTGGTGAGCACCTGTAGTTCCAACTACTTGGAAGGCTGAGGCGGAAGGATCGCCTAAACCCCCCCAGCAGGTCGAGGCTGCAGTGGCCATGAGCATGCCATTGTACTTCAGCCTGGGCGACAGAGTGAGACTCCAACTCAAAAAAAATAAAAATAAAATAAGCTGAAGTCGGTGGGGTTTCCTCTCTCAGCTACTGAATATGAATACTTTGTACTCCCTGGTTAGTTGGTCACTCAACAACATTTATCGGGCACTTGCTGTTGCCATCATTGTGCCTAATAACAATGGCTACTATTTCTGGAGCACTTACATCTGCCAGACACTGGGCTAAGAAGATTATCTCATTTAATCCTGATAAACATCCTACTCAGTGTTACTACCTCCATTTTATAGATGAGGAAACTGAGAAGTAGAGACATTAAGTAACTTGCCCAGGACCAGAATTCATTCCAGATCTCTCTGCCTCTAAAACCTGTGTCCTAAACTATAATAACAATCACCACAACAGTGATAACAACTGATTCTTATTGGATACTTACCATGTGTCAAAGAAAGCCCTTAGTGTTGTATATTCATCATCTCATTTAATCCTTATAATGACTCATGAGCTTAACACTATTTTATTATTAGCCTTATTTTATATATGAGGAACATGAGACTCCAAAAGATAATCTGCCAGAGTCACATACCTGGTAAGTGAAAGATCTTCAATTGGAAGTAGGTCCCTCTGGCCGAGCGCTGTGGTTCAAGCCAGTAATCCCAGCACTTTGGGAAGCCGAGGTGAGAGGATTGCCTGCGCTCAGAAGTTCGAGACCAGCCTGGGCAACTCGTCTCTACCATAAATAAAAACATAAGCTGGGCATGGTAGCACACACCTGTAGTTCCAGCTACTTGGAAGGCTGAGGTGGAAGGATCCCCTGAGCCCAGCAGGTCGAGGCAGCGGTGGCCATGATCTTGCCACTGCACTCTTGTCTGGGCAAGGGTGAGAATTCAACTAAAAAAAAAAAAGGATATACATTTTATTCCTCTTTTTTCTAGCTTTTAGTTTTTTTTATTTTAAAGATGTGGGGTAATAATTCAGGATTAGGTATACAAAAATTTTATTTCTCAACATAAACTCCATCAAGGTCAAAACACATCGTCAGCCATGATACCAGCCATTTAGTCCATCCCTAAAGAACTAAGAATCCTGAGAATTGAACCATGTCAATGTAGCCTTTTTTACATTATTAACTGATGAAAAATGGTTGCCCTTTAAAGATTTTTTTTAAAGATTAGAAAACAAAAAGAAGGCCGGGCGCAGTGGCTCACATCTGTAATCCTAGCACTTTAGGAAGCTGAGGGTTGCCTGAGTCCAAGGGTTTGGGATCGGCCTGGGCAACTTGGTGAGACCTCATCTCTACAATAAAACCAAAAAATTATCGGAACGTAGTGGCACACGCCTGTGGTTCCAGGTACTTGGGAGGCTGAGATGGAAGGATCTTCTGAGCTCAGCAGATTGAGGCTGCAGTGGTCGTGAGTATGCTACTGCACTCCAGCCTGGGCGTCAGAGTGAGACTCTGACTCAAAGAAAAAAAAAGAAAACAAAAAGAAGTCAGAAGGAACCAAATCAGGACTTTAAAGTGGATACCTAATGATTTCCCATCGAAACTCTTGCAAAATCACCCTTGTTTGTTGAGAGGAATGAGCAGGAGCATTGTTGTGGTAGCAGAGAACTCTCTGGTGAGCTTTCTTGGGCATTTTTCTGCTAAGACTTTGACGAAGTTCCTCAGAACAGTCTCATCATAAGCAGATGTTATTATTCTTTGGGTCTCCAGAAAGTCAACAAGCAAACACCTTGAGCATCCCAAAAAAACTGTTGCCATGATTTTTGCTCTTGACTGGTCTGCTTTTGCTTTGACTGGACCACTTCCAACTCTTGGTAGCTATTGCTTTGATTTTTATTTGTCTTCAGGATCATACTGGTAAAGCCATATTTCATCTCTGGTTACATTTTTTAAAGAAATGCTTCAGGATCCTGATCCCATGTGTTTAAAATTTTCATTGATAGCTCTGCTCGTCTGTAGCTAATCTGGGCACAACGATTTTGGCACCCATTGAGCAGAAAGTTTGCTCAACCTTAATTTTTCAGTCAGAATTTTGTAAGCCAAACCAATTAAGCTATCTGTGGTGTTGGCTATTGTTTCTGCTGTTAAATGTCCATCCTCTTCAAATAGGACATGAACAAGAAAAATTTTTTCCTTGCATTTTGATGTAGATGGTTTGCTGCCATGAGCTTCACCTTCAACATTGTCTTGTCCTTTCTTAAAATGAGGAATCCATTTGTAAACTGCTGATTTGTTTGGGGGCATAGCCCTCATAAGCTTTTTGTAAAGCATCGGTGATTTCACCATTCTTCCACCCAAGCTTCACCATAAATTTGATGTTTGTTCTTGCTTCAGTTTTAGGAGAATTCATGTTGCTCTGACAGGGGCTCTTTTCAAATTAATGTCTATCCTTTTTAGTTCTTTAAACTAGATCCTGTTCAGATATATACAGCAAGTTAGTGTAAGTCTATTTTAGTGCAAAAAAATTTTTGAAATTCATGCATATTTTTTCATAATAGGAATTTCCCCTGAATTTTTTGAAATCTCTTGTATTATTATGAGAATTTTTGTTTTAGTGTTTTGTGCAAACACTATACATTCATTATCTTTAGCCCTCACAAAGATATGCAAGAAGGCGTTATTAGCCTTATTATATGAGAAATGGGTTCAGAGAAGGTAAGTAGCTTGCCCAAGATCACACAGCTAGTAGAGATGGAGTTGAGATTCAAATCCAAATCTGTCTGTTTCCTTTGAGTCAAAGCCTATTTCTTCCCCACCAAACAACACTCCCTTCCTTCATTTTGTATTGAAATTGTGCTGATGTATCTAGCTGACCCAATAGACCAGGTATCAGCACCATTTTTTGGTAAAGGGCCAGATAGTAAGTATTTTATGCGTTGTGGACCATATGGTCTCTGCTCCAAAGATCCAAGATTTAGCCCAGTGCCCATAGTTGAGGCCCAGTAAATATTTGCTAGAAGGCAGTGTAGAATAATGTTTGTTGAGAGGCAGACTTTATCAAGAGCATGGACTTTAGAGATAGTTTGCTTTGGTTCAAATCCAAGCTTTGGCTGGGTACAGTGGCCCACACCTACAATCCTCGTGCTTTGGAAAGCTAAGGCAAGAGAATTGCTTGAGGCTAGAAGTTTGAGACCAGCCTGGACAGCCTATAGAGACCCTGTCTCTAAAAAATTTTTTAAAAATTAGCTGGGCGTGGTGGCACACACTGGTATTTCCAACTATTCAAGAGACTGAGGCAGGAGGATCACTTGAGCCCAGGAGTTCGAGGTTACAGTGAGCTATGATTGCACCACTGCACCCCAGGCTGGATGACAGAATGACCCTATCTCTAAAAGAAAAATAAAATCCCAACTTTGTCACTTTTTAACTGTGTGACCTTAGACAAATCACTGTGAGGTTACTCCCTCTGCCTCCTCATCCAAAAATAAAAAATAAAAAGGACGAGCAACCCCTTCAGGTCCCCTCCCACTGTGGGAGCTTTTCTCTCCTCTCAATAAATCCTGCTCTTTCATTTAAAAAAAACTAAAAATAAGCCGGGTTCGGTGGCTCAGCCTGTAATTCCGCGCCTTTGGGAAACTGAGGTGAATGGATTGCCTGAGTCCGTGGGTTCGAGACCTGCCTGGGCAGCGAGACCTCATCTCTACAATAAATCAAAAAATCAGCCGGGCATGGTAGCGTGCGCCTGTAATTGCGGCTACTTGGAAAGCTGAGGTGGAAGGATCGCCGGAGCCCAGTAGGTCGAGGCTGGGGTGGCCAGGAGCGGACACTGCACTACAGTCTGGGCAACAGAGTGAGACTCCAACTCAAAAAAATAAAAATAAAAAAATTAGAATAAAATAAAAAGGACAATAATAACCTACCACATGTGTTGTTGTGAGGACTTAATGGGTTAATAAAGCACTTAGAGCAGTGCCTGGCATTTTAATTGCTATCATTGTTATTATTATTCTTGAAATGAAAAAAAGACAATGTCATCCCTGTCTTCAAAAACTGTAGTTTTACCAGCCAGCTAACTGAAAACAGCAGAAAGCCACTGTGAAACCCTTTTTGCAAACCATCTTGTTGACAGCTATAGACTTGGATGCAAAATCTTGTTTCTAAAATGTTCCTGTTGACCAGGCGTGGTGGCTCACACCTATAATTCCAGCACTTTGGGAGGCCGAGGTGAGAGGATTGCCTGAGCTCACTGGTTTGAAACTTCAGCTTGGCGAGACTTCATCTTTACAATAAATCAAAAAATTAGCTGGGCATGGTGGTGCATGCCTGTAGTTCCAGTTACTTGGAAAGCTGAGGTGGAAGGATCACTTGAGCCCAGCAGGTCAAGGTTGTGGTGGCTGTGAGCATGCCGTTGCACTCCACCTGGGCAACAGAGTGAGACTCCAACAAAATAAATTAAATAAAATAAAACAATAAAATAAAAAGTTCCTGTCTCCTGTTTTGAACTCGAACTTCTTGGTGACTATAAGGACTCTGCTGAAACCATCCAACAGGAGTCACAAACTTAATACCAGCTGCAGGATCCACAGCAGCTGCAGTTTGTTTGTTCTGCACAATGCATTTTGAGTTTGTTTTTGTATTTTTTTTTTTTTGAGTCATGGTGGACTCCATTTATTTCCTTAAATAAATCATGTTCTCTCTCACCTCTTATCATTAGCACCTGCTGTTCTCTCGGTTTGAAGTGTTCTTTTTATTTATTTATTTTTATTTATTTATTTATTTTTTTGAGTTGAGACCTGTTGCCCAGGCTGGAGTGCTGAAGTGCAGTGGCACACTCACGGCCACCCCAGCGTCGACCTGCTGGGCTCCGGCGATCCTTCCATCTCAGCCTTCCAAGTAGCCAGAACTACAGGCGCGCACTACCACGCCCAGCTGATTTTTGATTTAATGTAGAGATGAGGTCTCGCCAAGTTGCCCAGGCGGGTCTCGAACCTGCGGGCTCAGGCAATCCACTTGCCTTGGCCTCCCAAAGTGCTGGGATTACAGGCTGAGCCACCAAGTCTGGCCAGTTTGAAGTATCCTTAACGTTACTTCACCAAGTTAATTGTTTGTCATCCCTCAGGTGACTTAGGTGTCACTTCATTTAAGAACATTTTCCTGACACCTTAAGTAAATATTCAAAGCTCCTCCTCTGAGCCCTCATAGTGTCCTTACACTTTGCTGGCAGAGACTGGGTAGTTTCTTATTAACACCATTTTCTTACTGGACAAAAAGAAAGATTATATTTCCCATCCTCTCTTACCATTAGATTGACTTCTGATCACTTTTAAGCCTACACATAAATCGTACTATGTGTTACTCCATGAGCTGTCTTTGCTTGTTGGCCTGCAGAATACAGAGGGTCCATTGGAGGACCCTAAGGGGGTCTACAGGATGGTGAAACCATAGGACAAATATAACTTGGTTCCTGAGTCACTGTTAGGAAGAGAGCTACCCAGAAGAGCTACTTAATTTACATTGACCTGTGACATGAATGATAAGTAAACTTTTATTGTGTTGAACTACTGAGATGTGACGGTTGTTTGTTACAGAAGTTAGAATTAATTAACTAATGTATCGCCCTTATGCCACAGTACTTAAAAATAACACTAATTGAAATTGCCTATTTACTTGGGATTACTAGTCACTTGACCATATGCTCTACAAGGCTGGGAGTTTTGGGGTATGTTCTCTATTATATTGCCGGTGTCTAGAGTACTTGGCCCTCATTAATTGTTCAATAAATATTTACTGAATAAATAAGTGAATGAGCCGGGCTCGGTGGCTCAGCCTGTAATCCCGCGCCTTTGGGAGGCTGAGGTGAGTGGATTGCCTGAGCCCGCGGGTTCGAGACCCGCCTGGGCAGCGAGACCTCATCTCTACAATAAATAAAAAAATCAGCTGGGCGTGGTAGCATGCGCCTGTAATTCCGGCTACCTGGAAGGCTGAGGCAGAAGGATCGCCAGAGCCCAGCAGATCGAGGTTGCGGTGGCCGG
>NW_007259657.1:2162277-2162854 GCF_000164805.1 Carlito syrichta | reverse complement strand
CCCAAATGCAAACAGCATGGACATTGGGCTCATGATTGCCTCGTTTGCCTAGCCGGAGGACAGCACATGGCCCAGAGGCTTGCTGCAATTAAGGGACATCAGGCATCTTACACAATCTCAAATGGGGATCTCTTGGGCTTGCTCCAGTCAGCTTGACTCACCCTAACTTGGTAGCCCCAATGTCTTCGGAACAAGCTATTAAACCAACCAAGCCTAGGGTGGAAATATCAGTTGCTAGCTGGCGGGGTTATATCATGTGTTATTAATACAGGGGCTACATGCTTAGCTCTACTTAAATTTCCTGGTCCACTCCTTCCTTCACCCCTTTTAGTTGTGGGGGTACAGGGCATTATATCCAGGTCCCTCACTAAGCCATTACTTCCATGTGTTCTGGGAAATAAAATATTTCAACACTCTCTCCTTATTATGCCAACGTGTCCAGCTCCATTATTAAAAGGGGACCTTATGAGAAAAATTAAAACTCATATTAGTCTTTACCCTGAGCCATCACCACTGTGCTTTTTGGGTGCCTTTTGTATAGCTTTAAATTTCCCTAATAGTTTCACATTGGATCCTA
>NW_007259657.1:2131930-2161301 GCF_000164805.1 Carlito syrichta | reverse complement strand
AGGAACATAGCACGGCCCCTTCCGGCCCCTGTCAGGCTGATAAATACAGCCCTCTCCCCACAACTCTCTCTCTCGGTCTCTCTTTCTTTCTCTCTGTCGCTCTCTCCCTCTCTGCAACTCTCTCTCCACCTCTCTCCCACTTCCTCTCTCTCTCTTGCTCTCTCTTTCTCTCTCTCTTTCTTTTTTCCCATTACAGGCTATTCCCCTCTGTAACAGCCGCTTTAATAAATCTCTTGGTCCTGGCCGGGTGTGGAGTCATTACTGGCACCAAACTTCTTTCAATGCATACCTTGAATCTTGACATTTCCACTGGAATTATTCAAGCAGACAAGGACAAATACATTTTGGAGATCCTGGCAAGTAAGATCTGAGAACAAACCTTCCACACTGTAATCACTATTGTATATTCACACTTTCACTTACACTTCCATTCATTCAGCATATGATTTTGTATATCATGAAGGTCAAGGGCTGGAGAAAGATTATAAAATAAATAACTGTAAAACTTATGATACGTGTGATGAAAATTGGTTTAATAAGAACATTCATTTATTCAACTGTGACTCAGGAAATGTCTAGGCACTGGAGATAAGATGATCTCATCCCTGCCTTCCAAGAACAGGAGAAACACAAGTCTAAATAGTCACATGAAATCAATGGTGTAATTTCATCTAATTCTGTACAAAGGGGAAAACACTGAGATGACTGTAATGCCGAGATATGCTCCGTGGAGGAATAGTTAACCATAAAGATTTTGAAAAACAAATTTGCATTCACAAGCTAAATGAGGTAGAATGGTAGAAGGCTATAAGCTTGGGATCTGCAGTCAAAGAGACAGGAACTGAATCCAATGTCCACATAAGTTGTATCACTGTGGGAAAGTTCATTGATCTCTCAGTCTCAGTTTCCTACATTGTCAAAAGGATAATCATAGTACCTGCCTAGTGCAGTGATTGTGAGGTTAAATGAACTAATGAATGCAAAGAGATTAGCACAGGGCCAGGCTCAATGGACTCTTGATAGATATTGGCTATTTTTCGTTACTTTCTTCCTTGTTTTCTTCTAACTTTATTCATCTAGTCAGGACTCTGATCAATCAGAGAAAATATGTAAAAGCATAGGAATGTGAATTAATGGGGCATGCTAGCCTGATGAGGGAATTGCAAGTGATTAGACAGCCAACCAGTCATTCTGTCGATCTATAAATGTCAGTGTTGATGCCAGTCTATAAATATTGAATGCCTATTTTGTATCAAGCACGGACTCAGATGTTCTAACCTGTTCTATGAGCAGTGATTGAGAAATGAACAAGATACAAAGAGAACAAAACCTATAAGTGGCCCATTTTTCTTGGCTAGGAAACTGCTGAAAAAGGCTTCATAGAAACGCTTGTACTTGAACCTTTTAATAAAATTAAGAGCTCAGCTGCGGTCTGGTCTGAGGATTGGAAGGCCTCCCAGGCACCTTAGGTGTGAAACACAGCTTATATACGTAGGTCTTAAAGAACCTTTGAATTAATGTAGAGAAAAACTCTGTCCCTTGAAGATGCAAAAAGCAATAAGAAATCAATAACAGATGATATAAAAAGGACAAACTGTGGGGACCTAGAAGTCGCTTAATAGGATAATGAAATGGAATGTTCTATCCATAGGTAGCCTTTTCCTCAGAAGTAAAGATGGATTTTGACACACCAATGGTCAAATTTCTTCTTCTGAAATAAAATAGCTACATAAAGATATTTTAATAAAAGGTACCATACTGCTAGTATATCAAGTTATCATTGCCAATCATGGGATCCTTTCATAGGCAGGTTGTATAAAATATTGAGAAATATTGAATCAAATTATAAATTTTATTTCTAAATATATGCCATAAAGTATTCTTTCAATGAATGTATTTAATTCTCTCTTTTTTAAAAAATGCAGAAAATCCTCAATTTGCCATTGTATACATCTCTGTGAATACTATCCTTTTATGAGAATCTTCTATTCTAGCTAGCAGTTACATTCCTGGAAAACAATAAGGAAAGTTAAATGAAAATTCTGATTTGTATCACATACCTAAAACAATAACTCTCATAATAATCTGGTATAATCCAGGGACCAAGAAGCTAAGAAAGATTACATTCTAAGAAAGTTACTGAAGCCTCTCTTTCAAAGAAAGATTTTTGCCAACATCTATGGCCATACCACCCTGAATGTGCCTGGTCTCAAAGAAAGATATAAAACAATTGAAACAAAAAATTGAAAGACATTTAAAATGAAAAAATACTATTTCCCAACAGTTTCCCTTTCAAGCATGTGTCTGCACTTCAGGCTTTGCAGGAGGTTACATATCTCCTTCCACCTCACCAGCAATGCTGGGTCCTTTTTCTTTTCTGACTCTCTGTGAGTTGGAGTTTCTGACAATTTTCAGCAGAGTGCGGATTGCCGTTGATGGGGTTAGGAGCAAGGAAGAGGGAAGGTGGCAGCCTCATTGTGGTGGTGGCTGACTTGACCTCTGCAGAAGAGGAAGGCTTGAATCACCCCCAGCTTTGAAATTACCCCACTCAACTTTTATCATTCCAACAACAGCAGTTAAAGGAAGTTTGCCATTATTCACCCCTTTTCTTCACTGTGGTGCTGCAAATATTAGAGACATCTGAGACAAAATTCAGACCAGTAATAAATTAACTAGGCTCTTGCTACAAAGAAAAAGAAGACAATAAATAGGAAATAAATGGCTGAAAGGGTTTTCTCATGCAGCAGAAATCAAAAAAGGCAGGGTGCACAAAAGAAGAACATAAAGAAGAGAGATACAAAGAAAACACGTGGGCACCATGGAGGGGTCTGTGAAATAGAGTCTTAAAAAATATACAAAGACCAAAGAAAGAATTAGTGATGTGAAGGACTGGCAGTTGTGGGAGGAAGAACCAAATCAGAAAGGAAAAGTATAAAAATTCAAAGAGAGAAAGGGGACATTAAAAGGTACTGAGCTGTCACATGAGGCCACAGCACCAGAAAGCCCTGTCTTTTTGCCAAGACTTTGAAAACATAAAAAGCTCAAATGTGTTGTCATTAGACATCAAATTAAAGTTCCAGAAGCCTTTAAGATACACATGCTTTTAAATATCATGATAAATTATGCATCCATGACACAGATGGGGATGTCTGGGTCTTCAAGAAATCAATAATTTAAAAACTGTGAACATGAACCTAGTCCAAATGAGAGTTTCAAAGTTGAATTCTAAAAGAATTTGTACCATTGATGAGAAAGGTGTGCCCAGCAAACTATTTCCCTCCCATCATTACAAAAAAAGGAGTAGCTTTAGCACATAGTTGTACACAGAACACTGGGACATTTCAACCGAATGTGTGGTTTAAGTGGTCAGATGAATTATTCATAGATTTTCAAAACTTTGTGGTTTTTTTTATTGTAAATATTCCTTCTAGAACCATCAGCTACATAATGACATCTCAAATGATTTCCATTTCTTGGAACAACGCCAGTGTGGAGGTTGATCCAGCTCATTGAAGAAAGGAGAGAATTTTAAGCCTAACAATATCCAGATATGGCCAGACAGTTTTTTCTCTAATATGCTAATGTGTCAATATTTAAAAAATGGTGACATCTAGTAGTTATTTTGCCATTTGTAGTTCTACTCAAAATATTTTCCTCCAGTCTTAAACAGAGTTAAGCTATCACCAAGTGATGTACAAGGCAATTGCTACATTTATGTGAAACGTTGTATAGACTTTAAATCTGACATTTAAAATTGGTTCTAATTGAAGAACAGCAAGTTATAGTTTAAATAATAATGCTTTTCCTCAGTCAGATTCCTTTCTTGGAAAGCTAGCAAAGTGAAGATACTTTTTTTCTTCCAAAATTAACCTCTGCTATCTGTTCAGATAAAAGCATTCAAATTTAATTTTAGGATGAGGTTTTTAACCAATAGAGTGGGAGCCTTCCTTTAATGAAATTTTCAGATACTCTCTGAAAAGAGTCAGTATCTTTATTACAAAACCATAGGCACAGAATAACAGGAGCATTGCAAATATGCTTTACATTGAATTTTTAAAATAATTTGTGAATTAAACCTGTCTTTCTTCCCCTACTTCCCTAAGCATAAATCTCTCAGTTTAACTGCTTGAGTTCAGGTATGATGATTTTCTCTGTGCCTGAATTTCCAGCAGTTAAAATTCCATTTAACTAGGGCATTTGAGCTGCTTCATATTATACCGCTGCAATTGCATTACAGAAATTATGTACGAAGGATGCAGTGATTAAAATTGATATTTGACTTAATTACAGGGTACAGTACGTGGATATCTGAATGTAACTTAATGGAAAACAAGATGCTTTATTTGTAGCAATTTTCAAAGCTTTTATCATTGCAGAAAGCTCCCCTGTCAGTAACTGTTGGGCCAAGTCTCAAGCTGCTGATTCTCTTCAGAAGGAATAAGGAAGAATATGCAAGATTTTGAAGCTAATGATGTACTTATCCAGTTAAAATATTATACAATTGCAAAAAGTTACCTTCCTCAATAAATCATCTTAATTCTCAAAATATTATACAATTGCAAAAAGTTGCCTTCCTCAAACTTTTCTTCTAAAAGTTACCTTCCTCAATAAATCATCTTAATTCTCTCATACCTTACTGAAGTAAAATTTTAAATAGTCAGATGACAAGTTTTCATTGTACTATACATACATCAAGTAGTAAATATATATAATATGTCACCATATTCACTAATAAAGAAATACAAGGGCCATGATTACAGGAAGGAAAAGTATATTCTCATAACTTATATGGAATTTCAATTAGTAAGTATGCTAGAGTCATTTTTTCTTCAGTGAGCAAGGGACTGGTTTAGGATTGTTATTATTTATTTATCCATTTATTTTTGCAAAACCACATTTCAAAGTAATGCTTTAAATTTAAAACACTATTCAACATTTTAAAATATGGTTAGATTATTATACTTAAGAGAATTTCATCAAATACATGCCTCTAAAAGATTTATTGTCTTAAACAACTATATCATATTAACAGTTATTTGGTTTACAGTTTCAGATTCTGCTCTTTTACTAAATACATACACATTCTAGTTCCCATAAGTTTGGGAGCACAGAGCAATAGTAAATACATTTTAAATAAATTTGAACATAGATTTATCTACCTATACTCAAAGTGTGTGATTCAGAATGACAGTATAACACAAATCTTAAAAGAATGAAACTAACTTTCACATGCTGGAGTGGAAATAGGAAAACAGAAACAGAAAGAGGAAAATTCATTAAACAGGGATTGCAATTCATATGAAAAATATTCAACTTCACTTTTTTATAGATTATTTACCCAGCAACTTCATTGCAAGAATACATCTGAAAAACCATCTGAAAAGCCTAAACAGATGTCACAAAGTTGAGTGACCCTGGCAGGACTTCTATACTCTTATCTTATACAGAGCTCTAGCAAGCTTTGTCTTCTGGCCTCTCAGACTTGTATATTAGAAGAATAGGTATAAAATAGTGAGAAAAGAGAAAATGATTGGTGTGGTCATGGGTTTGGTATCAAGAAAGGATTAGCAATTGGCTTGAAATGGAGGGATGAAACAGAAACCAAAAAGAACAGTTCAAAAAGTTTTGCCACTAACAAACTCTGGAACTTTAGTCAGTATACTTAATCTCTCTGGACTTTAATATCCTCACTTTACCCCACAGATATTACTTCATAGGGTTGCTGAAGATTAAATTAACTAATATATATAAAGTACTTGGAACAGTTCCCAGAGTACAATAAGCACTCAATCAGTATAATTATAACAAGTCTAAGAGTCTCCAATTGCCGGAAATAGAAGTAAGTAGCTCTGTGCATCCTGGTAATCTAGGACTTCAGATATCCTCGGGAATGAAATACTGGTATTTCCATTCTGCATGTGGTCACTGCCTGCCATTGTGGCTTTTGGAAACTACAAAACCCTTGCAAAGGTAAGGATGACAAGACATGGCCTGATTGATTGCTGAATGTTTTTAAATTGGTGAAATAAAGTTCAAAGCCAGGAGAAGCAGTACGTGCATATTGTAGTTTGAGTTTTCCAAAAGCAGACTGTGACTTGAGTATTCAAGCGGAAGAATTTATTTATTAGAGAGGTGAGCTAAGGAAATGCCAGTAGGGTCATGGGGAACTGAGATAGGAAGGTGAGGACTGCCAATGAAGGAAGTATTATTGAGTCAGTTTAGCAATATAGGGGTGTGATTCCACTGGCAATTGAAGGAAGAAGTACCTCAGACTCAACTCTCATGAGGAGAGAGCGAATTGAGATATTTATGCAAAACATCCATCACCCTTACTTGAAGGATCTCTCAAGGGACTTTAAGTCTCTATCACTTCAGGCTGCCATGCAGAGCAAGCTCCAGTGTCAGACAAAGTCCCTTCCCAGTTGAAAGTCACAAGGTCATAGTCGTATGTCCAAGAAAAATATTTTATGCAACAGAGATTTGTCACGTGGGGATCTGCTCCCCTGTTGTGTCACTTATGCACTTCAGGCCTTCTTGAGCCCTCTAAAAATTGCAGTTTTAACCTCAGTACAAGGCCTTGAAGGGATAGGGAAATGCAGACAGCACCTGTAATAGTCAACTCTTTGTTTAGATCTACCTGTAGTTCACTCCATGTTGGCAAAGCTTCTTCAAAATGGTAACAGAATACAAAAAAAAAAAAAAAAAAGACAATAGAGGAAATTAGTGGGACTAGCTGGTGTCCCAGCAATTTCAATGGGTCTTGAGACCACAGCTAATATTTATCATCTCCCTCCCCTATTGCCCATTCTAGTTTATTTTCACTCCCAACCAACATTTCTGCCAGTACAAATTGCTTGTTCATTGGAATAATCCAGGCAGAGGACACTGCACTGCAGGTATTCTATGCCAGGTCCTGATGTATGTAATTGCTCATTCACAGTTATCAATAAGCATGAAAGCACTAAGGCAGACCTGTGAAGTGCATCTCTGGACATATCCCTCCCTGCTCACGTTATGTTGTATATAGCAACAGTACCTATTTAATGGTATTAATAGTACGCACTTATTATATGATTATACCAACCATTATATGATTCTAACAGAATATTAACTTTTTCTGCTAGCATGACAGCTCTAAAATAGACAGTGGTTATAACTTTAGGTTTAGAGAAACCCTAGAATCTCCATCCCCTTGAAAAATAAGACCTTTCAAAAGCCCAAGTTAAAATTTAAAAAAAGATGATTCATGCCATTTGAAAAACTCCCACTTTAAAGTCATTGTTTAGTGGGACCAACTAATAAAGTTTGCAGCATTAAAGAAATCTCCATGCTAAAGAATTTATTCTTATAAATAAATTTTATTTATTGACCCCTACATTGCTAAACTGACTCAACTCACAAACATGAAGTGACTGCCTGGATTTTGGAGTTCGTTTTCGTGTTAGGATGGAAAGGGAGATGACAGCTTTCCAAAGAAGGACTCAAGGCATATTCCAATTGGCCATGATTGTGTTCTATGGCAAATTGCTGGGCAGGCCTCTGCTTAAAGGTCTATATGACGGAAGAACAAAGAGCCCCAATACGAGGCTCTGATGCTATTGGTAAATATAGGCGAGAATTAAGATTTTGCTAATTAAAATCCAAACAGAGCTTGTTTCAGGAGTGAAGTTATTTGACATAATTATTTTTGCAGGGAAATGGATGTGCAGTGTTCCTTTTTGGACTTCTTGCATATATTTGTACAAAAGTTGTTTTCTTCATCCCTGTTGGTGCTTATTCATCTGAGTAGTCTCCACAGTCCCAATGCCTCGGCTTTTTGTTTTTCTTTTGTAGCATAAGGCTTTTGCTTTTGCCTTAAGGTTTCCCTAGGGAATTAACAGGGCTTTTCATTTTGTATGGTTTTTGCAGCATGGATCACACATTGGTTACTGTGCTAATGTGTGGAAAAAAATTATAGAAAGCAGGTGAGCTTTAATGAACAAATGTATATTTTATCTGAGTTTGAGTAGGATGTGTGTGGTTTTTGTTTTTGAGGGTTGTTTTTGGTCTTTTTTTGTAATATGAAGAAAGTAAGTCTATTTCTCACAGAGATTAATCACTTTATTTTAAAAAATCTGCTACTCATTCTTGAAAAGGTACAAATGTAAAATTTAGAAAAATAACTAAGGTCAGGGATAGAATCCTGAAAAGAATGTTTACTAGCAGTTTCATTTATTATTTTGGATCTAGAACTAGGCTTTGTTTTTTAATAGTGACAAGAATGGTTCGGTACTAGGAAAGTTCTGGAAGATATTGTTAATTTTTCTCTAAAATAATTTGGTGCTTCTGTATATTATCATTTCCAATAAAACTTCTTAAGTGTTTAAAAAAAAAAAAAAGAAAAAAGTGTTCTCTAGCCCAGCACAAATTCACCAAGGGTGTCGTGGAGAGTAATGATAAAGAAGGCACTTGAATGTTAACTTTTATTCCTAAACTCATGTTTTACCTATCAGGGAAATATCACCATATAATTCCCATTTATTCTAAGCAACATTCTACTAGGCTAGAAGCATTTAGGTGATGTGATAGGTGGTAGGAGCAATGACTCTTTGAATATGCACTGTTGTTACATCTGAGATGATATGTGTGATATTGTGATAAAAAATCAAGCACACTGTGAGATCTCAGATATGGGTGCTGGTCAAGGCAAGGTGGTAGGAAAGGCAAGCCTGCTCAGACTATTAATCCTAATGAGAACAATTGCTGACCTTCGAGGATAGAAGAAATAGAGTGCTATCAACTTGAGGCCAAGTATCTTGTTGGTCTCCTCAGAGAAGACTAAACTCCAGAACATTGTGTTTGTCTACTTGTCAATCTCTGTTGCTGAGAGATTGGGCTCTCAGTAGCAACAGTAGCTCTGCTAGACTAGGTGAGAAGAAGTTCAAGCTGTTAAGCCCATGAATAACCTCTACCTTGCTGCTCCATTTATGGGTTCATTTTGCTAGCATTTGAATAACTGAGCACTAAGTACTGGCTGAGTCATTTTATCCAAGTGGTTATTCTGGGTTGATACTCTTGTAGGCACTGATCAGAGACACACTCCTACAAGTTCATCTACATCCTTCTTTTCCAGTTTGTTCTCTAGTTTTCAATGTTGCCTCTTCCAAAACTTTGACCACCAGCCTAGCTATCCATCATTGCCCATGTGTCCATGTTTATCTTGACTTCTTCATTTGCATAAAGCTGATTATCAGGTGATTTTAAGGTATGCCCCTTTGGAGGAATGTCTTCTCTACTGTCTTTCAGAACCACTCCTGAGGAGGACTAGTATAGCAGCAATCCAGTTTTGGCTTTCATCAACATAGTCAACCTATCTGAAAAATAGGCTTGGGGTTTTTTTACTCTCTTTCGCTCTTCTGTCCCTTAATCGCAAGTATCTCCTTGCAAGGTCATAACTGTAAGTAAAAGAAAAGGCACTTGTGCAACAGAGACATGTGACATGGGATCTGGTCCCCTGTTGTGTCACTTACTTGTGCACTTCAAACTGTCTTGAGCTCTATTCTGAGTACATCTTTTCCTGTATGTAGCAAATTGCTGCTGCTGCTGACTGACATTATGCCTTGATAGATATGAACATATTTGCCTTGTGATGGGCACCACTGGGTGCATACTTACTTGATAGTCTAAGGTCAGGAGCTTCCTGTCCTATGGTGAGGGAACAGTAGCATTTTTTTTCCTTTAATTTTTATTATAAAGATATGGGGTACAATTCAGGGTTAGGTATGCAAACATTGATCATGCAAATACCCTTGTTGATAAGGTCTGCCCCTCACTCCCCTAGCAGCTTCCCTCAACTACCAATCCCACCCCCCATCCCCTGACAATTTCCCACTACTGCCAACCCCTTTATTATAGTATATTTGTTCAAGGTCTGCTTGTGAGTGAGAATATATGGTACTCTGTTCTTTGTTTCTGTGATAGATCACTGAATATGATCGATTCTAACTCCATCCAAGTTGCTGCAAAGTCCATATGTTTGCCCTTCTTTATGGCTACATAATATTCCACTGTGTGTATGTACCACATTTTTTTAATCCAGTCCAGCTTCAGTGGGCAACATGGTTGGTTCCACGTTTTTGCTATTGTGAATAGAGTTGTAACAAACATACATGTGCAAGTATCTTTTTTGTAAAATGATTTTAGTTCCTCTGGTTATATTCCCAATAGGAGAATTGCTGAGTCATATGGAAGGTCAATTTCTAGTTCTTTCAGAAATTGACACACTATCTTCCAAAGAAGTTACACTAGTTTGCATTCCCACCAGCAGTGTAGAAGCATTCCTTTTTCTCCGCATCTTTGCCAGCATGTTGTTGTTTGTTTTATTAATGATGGCCATTCTTCCTGGGATTCAGTGGTATCTCAATGTGGTTTTGATTTGCATTTCTCTAACGATGAGTGAGGCTGAGCACTTTTTCTTTTGTCTGTTGGCTGCCCATATTCTTTCTTTTGAGAAGTGTCTATTCATGTCTTTTGCCTACTTTTTAATGGGGCTGTTTTTTTTTTTCCTTTTGGTACGTTTGAGTTCCTTATAGATCCTGGATGTTAGACCTTTGTCAGATATACAGATGGCAAATATTTTTTCCCATTCTGTGGGCTGTCTTCCTGCTCTCATGATTGTTTCTTTTGCTTTGCAGAAGCTCATTAGTTTGATGTGGTCCCACTGGTCTATCTTATTTCTTAAGGTATATACAGGCATTTAGGGTACTGGATAAGAATTTCCATAAGAGTGTCTCCTGTGTTTTCTAAGTTTCTTATAGTTTGAGGTTTTACATTTAGGTCTTTGATCCATTTAGAGTTGATTTTTGTGTATGGTGATAGGTAGGGGTACTGTTTCAATCTTCTGAATGTGATCAACCAGTTTTCCCAGCACCATTTACTGAATAGGTTCTCCTCTACCCAGTGGTTGTTGTTGGAGGCTTTGTCAAAGATGGGTTGGTTGAGAAATTGAGACTTTGCTTCCAGAATCTCTATCCTGTTCCATTGAGCTACGTGCCTATTCTTGTACCAATACCGGGCTGTTTCGATAGCTGCAGCCTTATAGTAAAGTTCACATCTGGAAGTGTGATATGTCCTGTTTTGTTTCTTTTGGTAAGGATTGTTTTGGCTATTCATGGTCATTTATGTTTCCATATGAATTTCTGTATTGTCATTTCCAGGTCTGAGAAGAATGTTGTTGGTAACTTAATGGGCATTGCATTGAATCTGTAGATTGCCTTTGGTAGGATAGACATTTTAACAATGTTGATTCTTCCTATCCATGACATTTTTCCATTTGTTTGTGTCTTCTTGGATTTATTTGAACTGTGTTTTATAGTTCTCATTGTAAAGGTCTTTCACTTCTCTGGTTAGGAAGATGCCGAGGATTTCATTTGTGTGTGTGTGGCTATTGTGAATGGGATTGTGCTTTTAATTTGGGTCTCTGCCTGCTCGTTGTTGGTGTGTAGAAATGCAACTCTCTTTTGCACATTTATTTTTACCCTGAGACTTTGCCAAAGTCCTTTATCGGTGCAAGCAGGTTTTGACAGATCCTCTTGGATTGTCAAAGTATAGGATCGTATCATCAGCAATGAAGAATAACTTGACTTCCTCTTTTCCTATTTGGATACCCCTGATTTCCTTCTCTTGTCTAATTGTCCTAGCTAGGGCTTCCAACACAATGTTGAGCAGGAGGGGTGAGAGTGGGTAGCCTTGTCTTGTTCCAGTTTGCAGGGGAAATGTTTCCAATTTCTGTCCATTTAGCAATATGTTAGTTGTGGTTTTATTGTGTTGGAGCTTACTATTTTGAGGTATTTTCCTTCTATACCTAGGTGTTTGAGGGTTTTTATCAAGAAGGGACACTGGATTTTATCAAGTTTTTTCTGTAGCTAATGATATAATCATGTGGTTCTTGTTTTTACATCTGTTGATGTATTGAATTACAATTATGGTCTTGCAAATGTTGAACCAACCCTGCATCTGGGGATGAAGCCTACTTGGTCATGGTAGATGATTTTTGAGATGTGTTTTTGAATTCGATTTACTAGAATCATGTTGAGGATTTTAACTCCTATGTTCATAAGAGATATTGACCTGTAGTTCTCTTTTTTTGCTGGATTTTTACTCAGTTTGGTTATCAGTGTGATGTTAGCTTCATAAAATGATTTAGGGAGAGTTCTATCTTTCTCAATTTCCTGGAATACTTGCAACAGGATTTATCAGCTCTTCCTTGTATGTTTTGTAGAATTCTTCAAGAAATCCATCCAGTCTAGGGCTTTTTTTTATAGGTAGTTTTCATATGACAGGGTCAATTTCCTGGGTTGTTATTGGTCTAATTAGTGTCTCAATGTCTTGTTTCAACCTGGGGAGGTTGTATGATGTCAGAATGTCCTCCATTTCATTTAGGTTATCATGTTTGTTTCCATATAGGTATACATAGTAATCTCTGATAATCTTTTGTATTTCTTTGGGGTCAGTTGTGATTTGGTCTTTTGTATTTCAGATTGTGTTTATTTGGGCTTTTTTTCTCTTTTTCTTGGTCATTCTGGCTAGGGGTCCATCAATCAGGTTAATTCTTTGAACGAACCAGCTTTTTGTTTTGTTGATGTTTTCTGTGATATTTTTGTCTTCTACAACCTGTCTTCGGGCTCTTATTTTGGTAATTTGGATTCTTCTGCTAAAGTTGAGGTTTTGGTGGTCTTCTCTTTCTAGCTCCCTTAGGTGATTTGTTAGGCTCTCCACTTGTGATCTTTCTGTTTTCTTGATGTGTGTTCATAGAGATATAAATTCCCCTCTTAGAACTGTTTTCATGGCATCCCAGAAGTTTTGGTAAGATATTTCTTCATTCTCACTTGTTTCCAGGAATCTTTTAATTTCTGCCTTGATTTCATTGTTGACCAAGTAGTTGTTCAGCATCACGCTGTTTAGTGTCCATGTCTTTGTGGGTTTTGAGGAAATGTTGTTGGTGTTGATATTTATTTTCATTCCTCTGTGGTCTAAGAAGGTGCATGGCAAGATTTCAACCTTGTGGAATTTGTTTATGCTTGATTTATGGCCAAGGATGTGATCAATCTTGGAGTACATTCTATGTGGTGATGAGTAGGATGTATCTTCTGTGGAATAATCTGTAGGTGTCTCTTAAGTCCATTTGGTCAAAGTCAAGTTTAGGTTCTGGATCTCTTTGTTGACTTTTTGCCTTGATGATCTATCCAGGGCTGTCAGTGGGGTATTCAAGTCCCCTGCTATAATAGTGTTAGAGTCTATAACTTTTCTTAGCTTACTTAGTAGTTACTTAATAAATGCTGGTGCTCCTGTGTTGGGTGCATATATGTTTAGGATGGATATTTCTTGTTGATTGATAGAAACTTTTATCATTATGTAGTATCCTTTTGCATCTTTTAAATTTTTGAAAGCTTAAAGGTTGTTTTGTCTGATATTAAGATCACAACTCCTGCCTTCTTTTGTGAACAACTTGCCTGGAAACTCATTTTCTGTCTTTTAACTTTGAGTCTGTGTGCATCCCTTGTAGTGAGTGAGATGAGTATCATGGATGCAGCAAATAATTGTGTCACGGTTGCTTATCCAGTTTGCCATTGTGTGTCTTTTCAGTGGTGCATTTAGTCCATTCACATTCAGGCTGATTATTGAAATGTGATTGTTTATCCCTGTCATGAGTTTCTTATAAAGTTTTTTCTTTGTATGCTTGTTTTCTTTTGACTTTGGGGTTGATGTATGTGTGTGCTTTCAAGAATCCTGTTGTGCTGTGTTCTCTGTTGATTCTGTGCTCTGCTGTTCTCTTGGGAAGTGTGTGGTCATTCTTTTTTTTCTTTCTTCTGTGATTAATACCTTTTTAACTGTCTCCCGTGGAGCTGGTCTGGAAGCTGCATAATCTTTTAGGGATTGGATGTCTGGGAAGGATTTTCATTCTCCTTCACTGATGAAACTGAGTTTGACTGGATAGGAAATTCTTTGTTGAAATTGTTTATCTTGAGAACTTTGAATATAGGGCTCCAGTTCCTTCTTGCTTGTAGTGTTTCTTCCAATAGGTCTGCTGCTATTCTGATTGGTTTTCCCCAGTAGAAAGTCTGACCTTATTCTCTCACTGCCTTTAGGATTTTTTCTTTTGTGTCTACTTTGTGTGGGCAAATTACTGTATCTAGGGGTTGGTCTTCTCATTTGATGTCTTACAGGGATTTCTGTATCTCTTTTGCTTGGCTGGTCACACCTCTGGTGAGATGGGGAAAGTTTTCCTGGATTACCTCCTGGAATACTTGCTCCAAATTGCTCTCCAATATCCTTTCTTCTTCTGGGACACCAATCAAGCATAGGTTCAGTCTCTTGATATAATTGCACATCTCTTATAGGCTTTGTTCTTTCACTGAGTCTTCTTTCTATGTGTTTGTTTGTTTGTTTGGTTTGTTGTTTTTTTTTTGAGTTGGAGTCTCACTCTCTTGCCCAGACTGGAGTGCAGTGGCCGCTCTCGGCCACCGCAACCTCGACCTGCTGGGCTCCGGCGATCCTTCAACCTCAGCCTTCCAAGTAGCCGGAATTACAGGCATTCGCTACCACGCCCAGCTGATTTTTTGATTTATTATGGAGATGCGGTCTCGCTGCCCAGGCGGGTCTAGAACCTGTGGGCTCAGGCAATCCACTCACCTCAGCCTCCCAAAGGCGCAGGATTACAGGCTGAGCCACCGAGCCTGGCTCTTTCTATGTTTTTACAGATTGGGTAAGTTCCATGCTCTGGTCTTCAAGTTCTGAGATTATTTCTTCAACTAGATTGATTCTGCTTTCCATGCTTGTCATCTTGTTATTTATTTCCTGGATGAAATTTTTTATTGCCAAAATCTCTGTTACAAGTTCTTTCAGTGTTGCATCTTGTCTATCTTGAGTCTTATTCACTCTTGCCATCCATTCCCTATCCCTTTCATATTCTGGGGCCAGTCGTTGGTGACTTCCATTGTTTGGGCACCAAGGTCTGATTTTCAGGAGTTTTGTTTTTGGTGCATTTGAAATTGCTTGTGGTTTTCCTTTGGTTTTTTCTCACTTGTGACAAATCTCTTGTTTTTCTCTTTAGTTCTATTATTCAGTGTCAATGGGAGAGACTTTCCCTTCTGATGCTTATTCAGTCAACTTCTTCCCTGATCCGGGCTCTGGATTTGTTCTATTTTGGAATAGAATGGTGGTATTGGGAATATACCCAGAGAACTCAAAAAGATACCTACACACATGTGTTTATCACAGCATTGTTCACAATAGCAAGAACATGGAACCAATCATGCTGCCCATCAAAAGAGGACTAGATTTTAAAAAGTGTTACATATACACAATGGAATATTATGCAACAATAAAGAAGAACAAAATCATGAACTTTGCAGTAACCTGGATGGAATTAGAGTTTATAATACTGAGTGATCTTTCACAGAAGCAAAGCGCTGAGTATCACATGTTCTCATTCATAAGTGGACCTTGAACAACTACTGTAATACTATAAGAAAAGGATTATGAACAGACACTTCTCAAAGGAGGACAACCGAGCAGCCAACAGACACATGAAGAAATGTTCAACCTCACTAATCATCAGGGAGATGCAAATCAAAACCACACTGAGATACCACCTAACTCCAGTCAGAATGACAATTATCAATAACTCAAAAAATAACAGTTGCTAGAGAGGGTGTGGTGAAAAGGGAACACTTCTACACTGTTGATGGGAGTGCAGACTAGTGTAAAACAGTATGGCGATTCCTAAAAGCTCTAAATATTGACCTCCCATATGACTCTGCAATCCCTACTGGGAATATACCCTGAAGAACTCAAATCACTGTATAAGAAAGATACCTGCACATGTATGTTTATCGCAGCATTGTTCACAATAGTAAGAACCTGGAAGCAACCATGCTGTCCATCAAAAGAGGATTGGATTAAAAAAATGTGGCACATATACACGATAGAATACTATGCAGCCATAAAAAAAAAATCATGAATTTCACAGCAACCTGGATGGAACTAGAGTCTATAATACTGAGTGACCTCTCACAGAAACAAAGATGTGAGTATCACATGTTCTCATTCATATAGTGGACCTTGAACATCCAACGTAATACTATAAGAAAATGACTGACAGTGGTGGGAAACTATGGGGGAGAGGGGAAGGGAAATGGGATTAACGGTGGTAAATATCTGTCTGGGGATGGGAGACACCTCTTATCAACAAGGGGACCTGAACAAAGCATATTTGTATACCTAACCCTTAACTGTACCCCACAATATCATAATAAAAAATATTGACTATAAAAAATGAAAAGGATTGACACTAGTGGGAAACTGCAGGGAGGGGGAGGTGGGAATGACAGTAATCAATATCTGCCTGGGGAAGGGGGGACACACTTCATCAACAAGGGTACCTGTACAATGAATATTTGTATACCTTACACTGAATTGTACCACCACAATTTTAAAATAAAAATTAAACAAGGGAGAAAAAAAAAGAAATAGGACATTGGATGGGAAGCTTTGCTGTCTCTTGTAGTTTTTGAAATTCAAATAAAGTAGGGGATGGGGCACTAGGATTCAGAAACTACATGCAAATTACAATGTTCACTTATTGTGGTATGTGTTCCCTGAGACCCACTCCCCACCACCACTCTTTATGACAATGCAAAGTAGAAACTAATGCAAAAATAATTGAATTCACACACCCACAGACACACACACACACCCCAAAACAAACTGGAATAACTACAAAGTGGAACAAAACAAATAAACAAAAAAAACAAGAAAACTAAACACACGCACATGCCTAGAAACAAAGTGAATAGAGAAGAAAAGCAGAAAGACTGGAGGGGGAGAAAAAAAAGGAATTCTGTTGGGAGCCAGTCATGGAGGCCTGCCTGCTGACAAAGTCCAGGGGGCTGAAGACCCCGGGTCGCAAAGCTAACCTGGGTAGCTGAGACCTTTGCTTCTCCTACTGTTGTTATTAGTGCAGCCGAAAAGCTCTGTACAGTCTGAGGATGGAAAGCAAAATTCCATTCATGCCTCCACTACCCCTTGCAAAAAGGCAAGAGGGGAATTCGTGAAAAATTACCTTCCTTTCATTTGAATTCCTCCCTAGGTTTCCATGTCCCCGGCCTCCTGGTATTAAACCATGCAATCACTTGATTAAACATTGTAGTTGGGGAAATTGTACAATATCAGAAAGTGCTCGATTTAATGTTTGTCAGGGAACTCACTGGCCTTGCCAGGAAATTATCAATAGAGATTTTAAATATCATGTGCGGGTAGATAATCACTTGTAAGATTTTATTTCTTCTGATTGGCAACTAATTAGAGAAATTTGAGAAGCTACAGTTTGTATTTTTAGGAAGAGTGCCAATGCAAAAATTATATTTACTTAATTTCTTAATGTGGTGTATTATGCTTAAAAATTAACAATCACATAAATATTGGGGCATCCTTGCCTTTACTTCCCTTTGTTAAGGAGGCTTGTAATTCTGGTTAGGGATTGTGACTCAGGTGACTTGAGCCCGAGAGGCCTTTTGTTTTACAAACACTGAAGCTCATTTTCCCTCACAGGGGATAATTGACACAGATTGTAAATACCAGGTGTAACATTGTGGAAAACTAGTCAGGCCAACTTGCAGCTAAGAAACCTTAAAAATGTTTTACCCCAGCTTGTTACAAATTGCTGTGTGAAGGTCACAGATGTGACTTGTTAATCTATGTAACAATTATAGTGCTTAGAACTTGGTAGTGATTTATAATGTAATCGTTACAGGAATAAGTAAGTTTTATATGGACATTAAGAAATGGTAATCATTAAAAAATGTTAGAAGTTTTAAAATCTATAGTTTAGGTTGATAATGTTTTAAGATCAAAACAGGATGAACAAAGATACATTGCCTGTCCAGTCCTTTAAATTGTAACTGATTGCCTTGAAAGCAAAAAACAGGTAGGGTATAAAAGGAGTTGGAAAAGACAACAAATCAGCATTTGTCCTGTTTGCAGCAGAGTCAGTGTCCAAGTTTTTTCTCCTGTGCCAATGCCGTCCCTCTTTCAGGAAATCCTGACCTGCTGGAGCTGGACTCCAGCAGAATTCAGGTCAAACCCTCACACATATATTGACACACACCTTAAACTATAAAAAAATGAAATTTAAAAAAATCCAGAAGAACAAAAGAGCAAGAACAAGTCAGCAATAACAACAAAATTGAAAGGTGAACACTCAATCATTCACATACACACATAAACAAAATATGACAAATAAAATAAGAAAAAAACAGAAAAAGAAAAGAAAAAATTGGGGTGGGTGCATTTGCGTTTGCAGATCAAACCCTCACATACACATTCATGCACAAAGGAAAAATATTTTTAAAACAGATGAATGGCTGGACTCGGCGGCTCAGCCTGTAATCCCATGCCTTGGGAGGCTGAGGTGAGTGGATTGCCTGAGCCCACAGGTTCGAGACCCATCTGGGCAACTTGGTGAGACCTCATCTCCACAATAAATAAAAAGTTAACTGGGCATGGTAGCACACGCCTGTAATTCCAGCTACTCAGAAGGCTGAGGCGGAAGGATCGCCAGAGCTCAGCAGGTCAAGGCTATGGTGGCCAGGAGCGGCCACTGCACTTCAGTCTGGGTGACAGAGTGAGACTCCAACTCAAAAAAAAAACCCAAAAAACAGATGAATTTACAAGCAAACAGTTAAAAAAAATTTTTTTTTAAATTGAAAATTTAAAAAAGAAAAAGAAAAACAAAACAAAAAGCCTGACCTCTTGTGGTAGCCATATACAATGTCTCTTTCTTATTAATAGAGGTGTAAAGTGTAACACCTTGATCTTTTCTTCAGAGGATATGTCTCAGTTTAACACAGATTATCCGACTGCTAAAAGTTTACTCAAAAAGGCAGGCCCCTGAATCTTGTTTGGACTTTTCTACCATGCTCTGACACACATTCAGATTACTTACAGGTTTCTGGTCTCCAGATCTAATTAATATTTTTTGTCACCAATATATTGGACCAGTACGCTATACTGTGGAATTTCCTAATGATCAAGGTCCCTTCAGACTATATTGGGATAGAGAGTAGAATGATTAACATAGTCTAAAGCAAGATTATGAAAATGTACTGTTGTCCATTCCCAGCAAATGTGAACTGATTCTAAAAGTTTATTATGGGATTTGAAAACACAGTTACAGGATTGAATAGAGACATACACAGGGCAGGGTCTGTGCTGATTGGTCTAGTGAAGAACCACACTCTACATGGTAATTACAATTGGGGCTATCATTGGGTTAAGTTTATAAAACTGTAGTTCACAGTCATCTGACATAAGCTGTTTGAATCTATTTTTTTCAGGGACCATGCTGAACAATTAAGGAAAGATATGATGCAGATCACCAGCCCTGCATCCTTGAGATCACTGAGACTGCCACTAATCTCTGCCACTCCACTCACAATGTGTCCTAGATTGCTTATGATGCAGCACCTTGATTTGGGCTGGGGTAATTTGAGGAGTTTCTAGTTGGCCTGGTTTTATAGTTATGGCTTTTACTCCACAGGTCAGATAATGCAAGAGTCTTTTCCTGCTAAGTATATTCATCTTAATTAGGCACTCAGGTAATTAGAAGATGACCTTAATATCAGACAGTAGAGCCATATTGGATGCACTGTGAAATAGTCTGAAATCTTTATCACTGGGCCTTCATACTTCCCCACTCTTACAAGGGTTCCATGATGGCATTTTGGATTAAGAATTAAGACCCTGCATTCAACAGCTCTTTAAAAATCTAGACATTTTGCTTTACCTAGTGTATATTAGCTCTAGTAAATATTTAATAAATATAAAATATGTATTTATATTATATAAATATATAATATCCATAAATACTTTTATACAGGAATTGAGAAATATTGCTGTGTTCTAGAAGAATTGGCTTTCTCTTTAAGTGATAGGCTTTGGGTCAGAGAACTGACTTTGGTCTGGAAATTGGCAAATGGATTGTGATTATTCCATTGCAATATTTTGCTCACTCACTGTATTAGTTATCTATTGCTGCATAACACATTACCCTCAAACTTGGTGGATTAAAACAATACACCTTTGTTATCTCATAGTTACTTTGGGTCAGGAATCTAGAAGCAGCTTAGCCAGATAGCTCCCAGACAAGATCTCTCATGATATTGGAGTCTAGATATTGGTCATGCCTAAAAAACACTCACACTAAAATACGATAATGTTCAACTATACCCACCTTTTGAGAAAGATTCATCTAACTAAAATGATTTTTTGTCACACTTTCAAGCAAACTGCCATTATAAACTAGACAATTTCAGGTGGTCAGTGCAGGAGAATTTAACAATAGAAGGTATGGAATTGGGACCAAAAGATCAACTTCCAAGCTCCACATGGTTGTTGGCAGCCATCAGTTTTTCATCAGTTCACAGTAGCTTCTTACAGTGTATCTACTTCAGATATGGACTTTGCATGGTCTTCAGGCAAGGAAAGGCTGTTAATCTCTAGCAAGAAGAGTTTCTCCGACTGTTGAAACTTTCTCTGACGAGTTATAGGATTCAGTAGAAGGTCATCCGCCAACGACATCTTAGGTCACAGGGACTCAGTGCTAACATACTTTCTGCCTTTGCTAGGGAGACTTTACTGGTGAGACTGTGAATTCACTTTTCTTTATAATTTCACCATGCTCACAGTCACTGATCTTGAGCACAGTTTGTTCTTCATCTGCATGGGATGCCATGCCCTGTGTTAACCGATTGACTCAAGCTTGCCATTTTCTTCCTTCTAATACTGATGGCACTTAACAATAATCAATCAACTCCACAGTCCTTAACGACAGTGCCCCATATCACTCAAGTGCCAAATATATTGCACAAGCCAATGTATCTCTTCTCTCCTGCACCCCATCTTCGTTCACTACAGCTGAGAAATTCAATAATTGTTACAATTACAATTAGTTGTGATGTTTTAACAAAGTAGGATTTGTCCATATTTTTATCACTAACAATTGGTCCCTTTTTGCCATTTGTCTAGCAAGTACTTAATTCCAAATTCCCATTCTAAGTATCTGCCCCCTTGATCCCCCTTCTACAGCAAAATATCTTAGTTGAGATTTCTTTTTTTTCATAAGTAGATGCCATCACAAGAATTCTAACAGAAGTAGTTTATTTTAGAGTGGACTCCAGGAAACACTAGTAGGAATGAGGGGAATATAAATATAGTGGTTTTTGTGAAGTCAGTTAAAAGAGCCACTGGAGTTAAATCCCCTGAAGAACTCTACCATGGTTTGAACTCTCCAAAACTCATGTTGAAATTTAATTGCCATTATAATGGTATCAGGAAATGAATGGACTAATGCAATTATTGTGGATAGGTAATCACAGGAATGAGTTTGCCCCACCCCTTCTCTCTCTTACTACCTCTTTGTCCTTCTACCATGTAACGACTTCTTCCATGTTAAAGTATTGTAAGAGGCCCTCATCAAATACTGGCACCTTGATATTAGATTTACAAACCTTCAGAACTATAAGGCAATAAATTTCTGTTCATTATAAATACCTAGTCATGGATAATCTATTACTGCATACAAAGCAGACTAAACAGGCTCCAAAGTCTGATGGGAAGCAAGCAAATCTGAGTTGTGTGAATCAGTGGGCAAAAAAATCTGAAGTATTTATACAACAATTCCCACCAATCATAGATTAAGGAGTGTGTTGGGAGCCAACATCTATAGCTACATGGCTGAGGCCTGTAAAGGCCCATCTGGAAGATCACCTCTGACATAGAATATCAGTTATACCTATAATATTGGTGTGTGATTAGTGACCAGTGTGCATGCATGGCAGTAAAACTTATAAGTAAATCTCTATACACCTGATGGAAAGTTGCACGGCAGAATTATTTTATATGACCTTGTCCCTTCTAAGTTTTACTTCTTTCTAGATATTTTTAAATTCTATTTCCTGGTAGACTGGTTAGTCAGCTCTTGTTCCTGTAGGCAGTTTCTCCTAGTGTTAAGATTAGAAACTAAATTACCATAATAGTTTTATTGCCCTGCCTCTAGCTAGGCAGAACGTTTTTCTAGTTTTGTTACATGCCGAAACTCTGTTTGCTTCAGCCCGTGGCCATTGTCATGGTAACTGTGCAGTCCATTATCCAAGAGTGTGACAGCTACTATTTGATTTTTAGAATAGACTTGTTTGGATAAAACATACATTTAAGACGATACAATTTCCATCGGAAAAGATTTAAACAGTAATAAGCATTCATAGAAAACTTATAAGTTTTGTTTAAGTTTTAAGTTTCCTTTTCTCAGATTATGACTTTAGTTCCTGTTCCTGTGGGCCAATTTTAAGATCTTTTGATTAGTGTACCGAAATTTTCCCAACGGTGTTGTTTTTGCTTCTAATATGACAATAGGAAATTTTACATGTAGCCATGTATTAATATACTAGGAAAAAAGATTTAAGTTTTGGGTTAAAGTTGTAGTTTTATTAGAATAGAATGAGAATTATAGTGTTATGATTTTAAAAATCATACGTTAATGATAATTATAAGATTTAATGAGATAGGTATTAGCTTAATAAGATATAGCATAGTATTAAAGTCCAATCACTAGATCATATAAAAATTAAAGTTTAGATTTATGAAACTCATATAAGTCATGGTAAGGTTTTTCAAGAATAAGTTTTGAATTAATTGTTGTAGAATTACAGGGTACTATGTTGAATCATAATAGGTTAATGGAATAAATAAAAATTAAGTCATTTAAGTAAACTTATAGATTATAGTATAGTGTTAAGTTGATAATATTAATCGTTAAAAAATATTAGGAGTCAGTGAACTTGGATTGAACCTAGAGTTAACTTAGAAAGTTTTTGTATTAATCAGGGTTTAGAACAAAGAGTATAATATGAATGATTTATTGAACATTATAGAAAACACTTTGAACAAACTGTATTGAAATTGTGCACCTGTGACCTTAATGTAAGTTTTGTGAAGCATGTCAGACATCATGGAATTCAAATTGTTTGCTTGGAACTTGCAAGTCTCGTGATGGTCTTGTGATGCATAGTTTATAAAGCGCGATATGCATCACGGAATTTGTACGCCCCCAGCAAGTTATTATCACACTGCTGGAAGGTACAGAAAATGGTATATAAGTTGGAAGGAGTCTGAATAAAATTTGGACTCAGTCCTGATCAGACTGATCCCAGAAGAACTGCCTCCAAGTGGTCTCTTCTCGCCGTCTTGACTCTCCGGTGCTGGTCCAACGCGCCCTCATAGATCGGTGCCGGTCACCGACAGGAGTGTTTGTGGGGGTCATTACTTCTTCAGAGCTTTTGGCTTGATTGGCAATTAAATAGAGATGTCTACAGAAGCCAGAGAAAGCCATCAGGCAGTTGCACTTCTGACTGTGATATACTACAATGGTAAGGTGGTAAAAGGATGAGGGCACAGTTCCAATAGTATGTGCTACTCATTTTGTATTTAAGCAGAAAACACTTTGCATACACTCAGAAGTATGCATTCCAAATGGGCTAAAAATTATATTTAAAGATGCAAATGTAGATGAAATTAGATATGGGCCTCTTTGCCCCAGTCAGGTGTGTTTTGCTTTGTTTTTCAAATATAAGTATATTAAATCTCTGTGCTACTGATTGGAAAAGTTTTATAAAGCAATACCCTATCATAATTTTGGGCTGTTGATCTAAAAGTCAATGGTGAAACTACAACCTTCTAGAAGGTAATATAAAAGCATATCTCTGTGATCTTGAAATAATGAGATATTGTTAATTCTAAACAAAAAAGTACTAAAGACTTTTTGTTGGAAAAGACTGTTAAATATTCTGATTAAAATTAAGAATGTCCATTTATCAAAGAAACATTAAGTAAGTTGCAAGAAAAGTAGAAAGGACTTTTGTTTTCCTTCCCTTTCTTTCATTTTTTTTCTCTTTCCTTTTCTTTCCCTCTTCCTCCCTTCCTTTTTTCCCCATCTTTCACCCTGTCTTCCTTCTACCCTCCCCTTCCTCTCATTCTTTTTCTCAGATATTTGCAAGATATGTAAGTGACACAGGCCTCATCCATAACTTATCAATATCAATCAGAAAAGACACATGACCCAAAGGGAAAATAAACACTCCCTAAAAAAGGGACTTTTAGTAGCCCAAATATGGGGGAATAACTCAAAAAAATTAAAATTTAAACCACAATAAAATACAACAATTGTGATGGTATTTTATGTGTCAAATTGATTAGGACATGGGTGCCCAGATATTTCATTAAATATTTTTCTAGGTCGGTCTGTGAGAATGTTTTGGATGATATTAACATTTAAATCAGCAAAGTAAAACTTGAGGTGTAGGATAACAGTCTTCTCTTTCCTTTGACTGGAAATTAAACCATCAGTGATCCTAGTTCTCAGGTCTTCAGATTTGGACTAGAACTTATACCATCAGTTCTGGTTCTTGGGCCTTTGGATTTAGACTACACCACTGAGTTTCTTGGGTCTCTGGCTTAGAGATGGCAGATTGTGGGACTTCTCAATCTCCATAATTGTGTGAGCCAATTTCCTATAATAAATGCTTTATTTGTGTGTGCATGTGAATGTGTGTATATGTATTGTGTTCTGTTTTTCTGGAGAACCCTGACTGATATACCAAGGTAATTGGCAAAAAAAAAATTAGTGTGATACTACCAAATCTTGGTAAGCAGTGAAATAAAGGGAACTTTCAAACATAGCAGTTTTACTCCTGTTTTTATATCCCAGAGACAAGCATGCACATAAATGCAGCATGGATACACAGAATATTTATAGGAGAATTTTTTTGTAATAGAAAAAAGAAAGGAATGAATGATAGAGAAAGAAAATGAGAGGAAATGGGGGTAAAAGAAGGAAGGAAAGGAGAGAAGGAGGAAGAGAAGGAACAAAGAAAGGGAAAAAGAAGGAAGATAAAGGAATAAAAGAAAAGAAAGGGAAAAGAAGAGATAAAAATACTCATCATTAGTAAAATGGATAAATAACTGATGACATATTCATAACTGGTAGTATATAAAATATTAAAATACTACACAGCAATGAATACAAATAATCTACAGAGAAATGTATGAATGTTATAAGAGTTAAAGAAGCAAGACAAAAGCACATATATACAGAATGGTTCATTTACATAAAATTTAAAAACCAACACAACTAAATTATTTATGGATGTATGCTTAGGTGATAAAACAAAATTCAGTATAGTGGTTGTCTTTGGGGTGATTAGAAAAAAAGTTATTTTTGTGTTAGACCTGTTCTGTCTTGATTTAAGCAATATTCACATGTGTTTGCTTTGTAATTGTTATATGTTCTATATAGTTTTCATCAATTGTGTTATATTTGCCAATTTTTGAAAAATGATTAAAAAGTTACTGAGAATCTTTATAAATAAATATTCATCTACCTCTCTGCTAATTTCTTAAGTATGTATCTCTAAAAGTGGAATTACTGAGTCAAATGGGATGGATATTATTCTAAAGTTCTTGTAGCTAGATAATAATTAGGCAGATAGATGATTGATTAGATAGACAGATAGCTAGATTAGATAAGTATTCTTGAAATGTGTGTTTCAATTTATACTCTCACCACAGTTAGATTGATGACTATAAGAAAAGGATTGTCAGTATGGGAAATTGCCGGGAGGTGGGGACAGGATTGGCAGTAGTGGGATTCTGCCAGGGGAGGGGGGACACACCTCATCAACAAGGAAACCTGCATAATGAACATTTGTATACTTAACCCTGAATTGAACCCCACATCTTTAAAATAAAATATTTTTTTTAAAAGATTGATGGTGTGCCTGAACCCTTGTCAGTGTTTGGTAATTTTCCTAAAAAATGATAAAAATAGATGAAAAAAACTGAAAACACGGATATACACAGACTTTTTTGCTCTGATAAGTCTCATTTAAGCACAGCCATCTCATTTGTATCTATCCCTGTCCCGATAAAAACAAAATAGAGACCTTAGTATACAACCAGAGCCAGAAGATGGCTTTATATGGTCATCTGATTTGCTTCTCTTCTACACACACACACACACACACACACACACACACACACACACACGTGCATGCACCAAGACATCATAAACTTTATTTCTGGTCTCTTGAGTCTGCCCTTATCCTCCTATCAGAACAGATGCTCTGTTTTGTTCACTGAGTTCCAACATAGTCATCTTGTTTGTTTTCCTTTTCCCTGAAAAGCTTCTCTCTGAAAATTCTGTTGACCACTCCAGTTTGTAGTTAAGCCTAAGAATGTCATTAACTGCTGGCTAAAAATAATTGCTACACTAACATGATATGGCTGAATCTGACACTCCCTCACATCATGCCATGAGAATGTAGTTAATGTTGCTGAAGTCTGAACATACACATAAATATTCCTCACTTTTAATGATGAATTCAGTATATAATTTCCAGCATCTCTGCTACTTGCTCTTTCTATGACTATGAAACATGTTTACATCAAAATTGAGGTCTTTATGGTTTTTGGTCACAAATAATTCTAAATTTCTAGAAGTGTTAATAGCAGATGTAATATGGGCCTCCTATTGATCCTCCTCGTTTGGAATCAGGTACCCTTATTGATGTTATGTTCCCTCCGCCTCCCCTGGCAGTGTCCCGCTACTGCACATCCCTTTCATGTAGTATTATAATAAATGTTCAGCATCCACTACTGAGTGAGAGTATGTGGTACTCAGTTATTTGTTTCTGTGAGAGATCACTGAGTATGATAGTCTCTAAATCTATCCAAGTTGCGGCGAAGTTCATTATTTTATCTTTCTTTACGGCTGCATAATATTCCATCATGTATATATACTATATAGTTTTATCCAGTACAGTTTCGATGTGCAGCATGGTTGGTTCCTCGTTTTTGTTATTGTGACTAGTGATGCAATAAACTTGCATGAGCAGGTATCTTTTTTGTAGAATGATTTGCGTTCCCCTGGGTACATTCCCAGAAGGAGTATTGCTAGGGCCTATGGAAGGTTGATTTTTAGATCTTTTAGATATTGTCACACTGTTTTCCACAGAGGTTGTTCTAATTTACACTCCCACCAGCAGTGTAGAAGCATTCCCTTTTCTTCACATCCTCCCCAGCATCTGTTGTTTGAGTTATTAATGCTGACCATCCTGACTGGAAGTAGGTTGTATCTCAGTGTGGTTTGATTTGCATTTATTTGATGATTAGTGAGACTGAGCATTTTTTCATGTATCTGTTGGTTGCTCATATGTCTTCTTTTGAGAAGTGTCTATTTGTATCTTTTGCCCACTTTTTAAGAGAACTATTTGTTGTTTTTCTTTGGGTACATTTGAGTTCCATGTAGATCCTGGATGTTAGGCCTTTGTAGGATATACAGTTCGCAAATATATATATATTTCATTCTGTGAGCTGTCTCCACACTCTCTTGATAGCTTCTTTCACTTTGCAGAAGTTTTTCAGTTTGATAAGGCCCCCATGTCTATCTTATCTCTTATGGTGTGGGTTTTTGGAGTTTTGATCAGGAATTGGTTCCCTATTCTGATTTCTGTAAGGGTATCTCCTGTGTTTTCCAAGATTCTTATATTTTTAGATTTTATATTTAGGTCTTTGATCCATTTGAAGTCCATTTATGTGTATAGTGATAGATAGGGGTCTTGTTTTAATCTTCTGCATGTGGTCAGCCAGCTTTCCCACCACCATTTGCTCCTCTCCCCAGTGGTTGTTGGTGAAGATTTTGTGGAAGATGGGTTTGTTAAGAAATTGAGGTGCTGCTTCCAGAATCTCTATCCTGTTCCATTGGTCTATATGCCTGTTCTTGTACAAATACCAGGCTGTTTTGATTATTGTAGCCTTGTAATAAAGTTTAAAGCCTGGAGGTATAATACCTCCTGCTTTGTTTCTTTTGCTGAGGATTGTTTTGGCTATTCATGGTCTCTGACGTTTCCATATGAATTTCTGTATGGTTGTTTCTATGTCTGAGAAGAATGATAATTTAATGGGCATTATGTTGTATCTGTAGATTGTCTTTGGTAGCATGGACATCTTAACAATGTTGATTCTTCTCATCTATGAGCATGGAATATTTTTCCATTTGTTTGTGCCTTCATTGATTTCTCTGAGCAGTGTTTTGTAGTTTTTGTTGTAAAGGTCTTTTACTTCTCTGGTTAGGAAGATGCCAAGGTACTTCATTTTCTTTGTGACTATTGTTAATGGAGTTGTGCTTTTTATTTGATTCTCTGATCATTTGTTTTTGGTGTATGAAAATGTAACTGTCTTTTGAACATTTATTTTGTACCCTGAGACTTTATCAAAGTCCTTTATCAGTGCAAAGAGGTTTTTGACAGATTATCTTGGGTTTTCAAGGTATGGGAACATACAGTCAGCAAAGAGGGATAACTTAACTTCTTCTTTTCCTATTTGGACACCCCTGATTTCCTTCTCTTGTCTGATTGTCCTTGCTGGGATTTCCAACTCTATGTTGAACAAGAGGGGTGAAAGTGGGCAACCTTTTCTTGCTCCAGTTTTCAGAGGAAATAATCCCAATTTCTGTCCATTTAGCAACATGTTGGCTATGGGTTTATTGGAGATGGCTCTTACTATTTTGAGGTATGTTCCCTCTATGCCTAGGTGTTCAAGGGCTTGTATCAAGAAGGGATGCTGGATTTTATCCAAAGCTTTTTCTGCATCTAATGATATAATCATGTGTTTCTTTTTTTTACATCTGTTGATGTACTGAATTATATTTATGGTCTTGTGGATGTTGGACAAGCTTTGAATCCCATGATGAAACTTGCTTGGTCATGGTGGATGATTTTTGAGTTGTGTTGTTGGATCTGATCTGTTTTTTGTTTTGTTGATTTTTTCCCATGATACTTTTGTCTTCTATGTCCTGTACTTGGGCCATTACTTTGGTGGTCTGGATTATTCTGCTTAAGTTAAAGTTTTGGTGGTCCTGCCTTTCCAGTTTATCCTTAGGTGATTTGTTAGGCTAACTCATGATCTTTCTATTTTATTGATGTATGTGCTCAGGGATATAAATTTCCTTCTTAGTACTGTTTTCATGGCATCCCAGACATTTTGGTAGATAGGTCTTTGTTTTCATTTGTTTCCAGGAATCTTTTAATTTCTGTTTTGATTTCTGTGTTGATCCAGGAATTGTTTGGCATTATACTATTTAGTGTCCATGTCTTTGTGTGTTTTGTGGGGATCTTATTGGTGGTGATATTTATTTTATTTTATTTATTTATTTATTTTTTTTTTGAGTTGGAGTCTCACTCTGTCGCCCAGACTGGAGTGCAGTGGCCGCTCCCGGCCACCA
>NW_007259657.1:2084305-2131895 GCF_000164805.1 Carlito syrichta | reverse complement strand
GCCCAGGTGGGTCTCGAACCCGCGGACTCATGCAATCCACTCACCTCAGCCTCCCAAAGGCGCGGGATTACAGGCTGAGCCACCGAACCCAGCTTATTTATTTTATTTTTATTCAACTGTGGTCTGAGAAGATGCATGATAGTATTTTGATCTTGTGGAATTTTTTTATACTTGATTTATGGCCCAGGATGTGGTCAATCTTGGAGTAAGTTCCATGTGGTAATGAGTAGAATATATCCCATGGTTGTTGGATGGAGTGTTCTGTAAATATCTATTAAGTCCATTTGGTCAAGTATCAAGTTGAGGTTCTGAATACCTTTATTAATTTTTTTTCCTCAGTGATCTCTCTAGGGTTGTTAGTAGAGTATTTTAAGTCTCCAGTTATAAGAGTGTTGAGTCAATGTCTTTTTTTAGTTTACTTTGTATTGCTTTATAAATCCTGGTGCTCCTGTATTGAGTGCATATATGTTTCAGATGGATATTCCTTGTTGTTGGTTTGAACCTTTTGTCATTGTGTATCCTTCTGAATCCTTTTAAATTTTTAATAGCTTGAAAGTTGTTTTGTCTGATATTAAAATTGCGATCCCTGTCTTTTTTGTTTGTTTGTTTGTCATTCATCTGAAAGTTTATTCTTCATCCTCTAACATTACGTCTGTGGGCATCCTTTGTCTTGAGATTTTTTTCCTGGAGGTAACATATTGTTGGGTTGTGCTCTTTAATCCAGTTTACCATTCTATGTCTTTTCAGTGGCACATTTAGTCAATTCATGTTCAGGCTGATTATTGAAATGTGAGTTTGTCCCTGTCATGAGACTCTTATAAGGCTGTTTTGTTTTCTTTTAACTTTTCCATTACTATATGTGTGTGTTTTCATTTTTGAGGTTGTGCTGTGTGCAATGTTGTTGTTGTGATTGTTTATGATCTCGTGAAGTATGAGGTCTTTTTTGTTTGTTTGTTTCTTGTTTCTTCTGTGCATAGCATCTTTTTAAGCATCTCCTGTAGAGTTGGTCTGGAAGTAGCACATTCTCTTAGGTATTGGATGTCTGAGAATCATTTTAATTCTCTACCACTGATGAAGCTTAACATGTCTGGGTAGGAAATTCTTGGTGGAAATTGTTTGTCTTTGAGAAAATTAAAGATTGGAATACAGTCCCTTCTGGCCTGTAGTCTTTCTGCAGATACATCTGGAGTGATTCTGATTGGTTCCCTGGTAGGTAGTCTGACCTTTTTTCCTTGCTGCCTTTACAATTTTTTATTTTATTTTTACTTTATGTAGGCAAATAACTATGTGTCTAGGGATTAGTCTTCTCATAACATGCCTTGCTGGGGTTCTCTGAATCTCTTGTGCTTATATAGTCATTTGTCTGGCAAGATAAGGAAAGTTTTCTTGAATGACCTCATGGAATGTTTGTTCCAAGGAATTTTTTTGTTTCTTTCTCTACTTCAAGAATTCCAATCAGATTAGGTTTAGCTTATTGATAAAATCAGAAATTTCTTGGAGAGTTTCTTCTTTTTTCATAAGTTTTTTTTTTTTCTCTCTCTATTCTTAATAGATTGGATTAATTTCATATTTTGGTGTTTCAGTTCTTAGACTCTTTCTTCTGCTTGGTCAATTCTGCTCCCTATGCTTGTCAGTTTGTTATTTATTTCTTGGATGAAGTTCTTTATATCTGTTACTTCTGAACACACTTTCTTGAGTCTGTCCAACTCCTTTGCAATTTCATTAGTTTAGCCCTTGCATTTCTTGATTTTTATTCAATCTGCCCATCAATTCTCTGATCTCTGTAAGTACCTTCTGGGTACAGTAATTCATGGAGATAGCCATTGTTTGTGCTTCAGTAGCTGTTCTTTCCAGCATTGTCTCTTTGTTGGGACTCTGGGAGTTACCAGTGATTTTTTTCTTGTTTTTTCCTCATTTGTGGTAGTTTTCTTATATTTCTCTTTAAGTTTGTTGCTCAGTGGGAAATGAAGAAGCAATAACCTTTGATGCTCATGCTAATCTCTGTCTCTGTCCTTCCCTGAGCTAGGCCTCCAGGTTTGTTTTATTATAAAACAGGGCTGAGGGTGAGACTTCATGCTATCTCTTTACAATTTTGAGCACTTACTAAGGGGAGAGGAAGTGGTCACAAGGATTCAGTACCTACTGATGGGTCACAATGCTTGTTATATGATGACTGGGTCACCTGAGACTCACTCTCCATCTCCACACAATAAGACATTAAACTGAGTACACTTGTATAGCCTCAAGCCCCAGATAGAGTGTAAGAAAGAAAAGAGAGGGAAGAAGGAGAAAGAAAATGAAAGGAAAAAAGCAAGAGGGAACAAAGAGGAGGAAAGAAAAGAGAAAACAAACAAACAAAATAAACAAGACATACACATAAAAAGAGAAAAACAAAAAGAATGAAGCCACAAAAAGCCTGCAAGTAGAGATTTCTCAACATAAGTATATCTCTTTGAGAGAGGGGAGCTCCCACTTGTGGTAAGTTCTGTGGGTGTTGATCTGTTACTGTAGGTTCCCTCTTCACTGTTGAAACTTGAGATGTTAGAATCTTCATCCCTTGCTGCCTGTAATTGATAGCTGGTGTGTGCCTATGAGGAGGTGGAGGGGGGTGTCTTTATTCAGCATCTCCTGGACTCTCTCCCTGCCTTCCTTTCCCAGCATGATCACATCACCCAAGGCATCAGTTCACAGTGAGGGAATGGGTCTTCCAGCCTCTGCCCTCCCCTTCTGATCTCTTTTGCTGTTGCAGGGGGAGAGAGAGAAGCCAGTTATGCACTCACCAGCCTTCTTCTCCAGTCAGATCCACTGTATGCATCTATAACCCAGAAGTTGGCTCAGGGTGGGTGGGGATGGATCATCTGGAGCTCTGCATCTGCCATTACCCACCAGGGTTTGTGCATTAGGGTGATCCTCTCTGTGTTCATAGAGAGTAGCCCCAAAGCAATGCAGAACTCACCCCCTGGTCTTTTTTTTTTTTTAAAGATATGGGGTACAATTCAGGATTAGGTAGATGAGTGGTCATCATACAGGTAAAGTGTGGGTCTTCCTTTGGTCCACACTTCACTTGACTTGAGATTAGGCACACATATTGATGTTATGTGGCCTCCCTCCTTCTCCTGACAACATCACACTACTACCAATCCCTTTCATGCTATATTATGATAAATGTTCAGGATCCACTTATAAGTAAGACTATGTGGTACTCGGTTTTTTTGTTTCTGTGGTAGACTACTGAGTATCATAGATTCTAAATCCACCCAGTTTGCTGCAAAGTCCATAATTTTGTCCTTTTTTATGACTGCGTAATATTCCACTGTGTATATGTACACTTTTTACAAAAACCCAGTCCACTTTCAATAGGCAGCACCCACGTTTTTGCTACTGTGAATAATGCTACAATAAGTATGCATGTGCAGGTATCTTTTTCATAGAGTGATTTGAGCTCCTCTGGATATATTCCCAGTAGAGGGATTGTGGGGTAGTATGGGAGGTCAATTTTTAGAACTTTTAGGAATCACCATACTGTTTTCCACAGAGGCTGTATTAGTTTACACTCTCGCCAACAGTGTAGAAGTGTTCCCATTTCCCTGCATCCTCTCCAGCATCTGTTGTTTTGTGAGTTATTGATGATGGCCACCCTGATTGGAGTTAGGTGGTATCTCAGTGTAGTTTCAATTTGCATTTCTTTGATGACTAGTGAAGCTGAGCATTTTTTCATATATCTGTTGTCTGCTTGTATGTCTTCTTTTGAGAAGTGTCTAGTCATCGCTTTTGTCCACTTTGTAAAGGGGCTGTTTGTTTTTGTCTTTTTGGCACATTTGAGTTCCTTGTAGATACTAGATGTTAGACCTTTTTCAGGCATACAGTTGGCAAATATTTTTTCCCATTCCTTACAGCTATTTCTATATTGCTAGAACATTTTTAACTCTCTTTTCTTGATAGCATTTAAGGACAATGTTTTTAGTCATTATAAACTGCTGTTCCTGCTACATACAGTTGGGAAAGACAGCTCTACTTCAGATCCTAGTGACAGGGTCTTGCAATGTAGCCTGGTACTGGAGGTGGTGGCAGTGAGCCCAGGTGCCACTCCTTGCCACTTCTTCTCCAGCAAGACTTTCTGTGTTTTGGAAAAATGGTGCTTGGTTCTGCCCCACAAAAGTACCAGGGTCCAAGTGGCAGCAATGTTTATGCTGTGGGGAGACCTTCCATCAGCTCTCAGTTCCCCACTCAGTAAGACACTCATGCACCCAGTTACACTCCCATCCATATGGTCTCTTGCCCTCTCATGCTTCTACTCACAAAGATACTCACACACTCATACCTGCTCTGTCGCCATTTCCCCCCTCACTCTGAGATTTGTGTTAAATTTCATCCATACTCAACCACATCTAAAAACCATTTTGTTCTCTCTCTATGGAAGCCCTGTTTTTTTCTAGATACCTGTAACAATTACAAACATTTTTTGGTTGGCTATTTTCTTTTTAAAAAATTATTTTATTTTAGATTTAAGAGGTACATGTGCAGTTTTTTTACATAGGCATATTTTATTATGGTGAGGTTTAGACTTCTATTAAGCCCACCTCCCAGATGGTGAGCATGGTACCCAATGGGTGATTTTCAAGAAAACATGGAATATTCACTAAAAGGAATAATCTTCTAGCCCATAAAGCAAGTTTCAACAAATCTCAAAAGATTGAAATAATAAAAATTAGATTTTCTGGCTACAGTAGAATGAAGCTAAGAATCAACAAGAAAAATATAAATAAAATACTCTCAAAATGTTTGGAAATGAAGCTACACACATATAATCTTGGATAAAAAAAGAGACAGTTGTAAAATTATAATGGAAACTACTTTAAAATCAATAATAAAAATACAATAAATCAAAATATGTGAAATACAAGCAAAGCAGTACTTAAAAGGAAACATACAGCTTTAAATGTACACAGTCACTTTGAAAAAGATAGCAAGCTACATACTCAAGCTCTCTGCACTTGGCTATATGTATATTAAACTTTAATTTTAAAAGTTTTAGGGCAACCCCTTAGGGTTCCCTCTTTTCTGTCCTCTCAATAAATCCTGCTTTAAAAAAAGTTTTAGAAAAACAGAAAATCATCTAATTTTTTTTAATTTACACTAAAATTAAAATGAGTGGAACTATTCAACTACATCTACCTTTTAAGGAATATTTATCTAATTAAAATGAGGTTTTGGTTACACATTCTAGCAAAATGCCATTACAGATGGTCAATACAGGAGACTTTAGAAGTCTTTCAAATAGCACCTTAGGCCAACCCATCTAGCAAGGGGTTATGTAAAAATTGTATTATACAAACATACTTGGGTGAAATGAAACTAAAAAAGTAAGATGTTGATTTATGCTAAAAGAAAGAAAAGCCAAGGAAAAATAATGCCCCAATATGTTCTCATAGGCTCAGACTTTAACACATTAAGTAGAAACCTATGGAACTCTTTACTGATACCAACTGCATTATACCTAGGATAACTTCTGGAAGCCTTCAGTTACCTTTCAGTTTAGAATCCCAAGTTGATTTCTCTATAATTCTGTAGAGAATATAATTCTCTATAATTATTATTCTACCTCTTCACCATTGTTTCTTTAATAGGTTCTCAAAATTTTGAAGATCAATTAATATTAACCTCAGTTTAATATTATAAATATTTGTTACTGTTGTGTCATATACATAGCTAAAAAAAACACTACATGTTTACTAAAAGCAATATACACTTAATGCATTCCAGAGTCAAGTGTAATTTGGTTCAAATGCATCTCTTTGGTCCTTTCTTTATTTTCAAATTCATTGACACTTGTGCTTTTATGTAATCTAAACTTTGGATTATCTGCCCTCCTCTGAAACTAGAAAGAAATATCTCCAAGTTACATATAATTTGAAAGTGGTCATTTTATTGTATCTTTGACTGCAATGTGCGTATCAAGATACTTCCTCTTTCTCTTCCATAAACACCTTTTTTCCTCCTTGGTTCCCCATCAAAAAGTTTAAAGACAATTTATCAAGTTGGTGGCACTTGACTAAAAACACAAGAAACATTTAGAAAAAGAACAAACAAGTATAGCTTTCAAGAACTATAGGTACCGGTAGATCACCAAGTTCACTGAAAATGATATTTAGTGACAATTTCTCTTTTGTGCTCCCAAGTGCATTTGCATTGCCATTCATTCATAGCTGTGAGGGAAATCTAATATCTGAAACCTATCCCAGAACATTTTGTGAACATGGAAGCAAAAATCCATCTTATAAAATACAATCATTACCTAAAATACTAGCAATCAGTAAGTTAAAAGACAAATTCTCATATCCTAGGGTTCTTAAGTTTCTTGTGTACTTTGAATAAACTGATGGTTTGCACACAGGACCACCATCAACCATTTCTGCATTTCTGCTAAATGTATACTAACTGGTGTCACAGTAAAAAGTAATTCCACATCCATTAGGGAAAAAAGCATCATCCAAATATATGACATAAATATTGTCTCTTGAATATATTCTATGGTTCATAATCTTAAAATCATCTCATACAAATACAACATCAAAAATTTGGAAAATTTCTTTGTTGTCTCAACATGGTATTGATTTGGATTTTTCTCTCTAAAATAGGTTCAATTGGTTTGGTTTGTTGTAAAATAACATTTTCCCATTATAGATAATTTAGAGGATATAGAAAAGGAAAAAGACTAGCCATATGTGCTTCCATTATCCAAAGACAACTATTATGTCAATTTTTATTAATCTTCCTTCCTGTTTATTATTAATTGGGAGAGTTAGAGGGATTAATTTCATAATTATAGTTACAGTTTAAATCTTTTTGTACTTTTGTATCATTTAGTTTTTATGTTAGTATATAGTTTTTTTTAAAACTTCATTTACACAGCTTCATATTTCCTTTGAGTTTGCTTTAATGTTTCTCAATTTTTTAATTTTTAATTTGTTTCTACTATATTGCTTATGCCTTAAATCATTTTATATACTTATAGTTTTTCTAAGAACAGATTTTGAAAAGTATAATAAATAAATCTCAAAGGGTATAAATATTCTTAAGGCTCTTATTTTCTGTCACCAAATTGATTTTAATAAGATTTATACCAGTTGCTATGCTTTAAATGTTTGTCCTTTCCAAAACTTATGTTGAAAATTAACTACCATTGTAATAGTATTAAGCAATGAGTCTGTCAAGAAGTGATTAGGTCAGATGGGCTCTATCCTCAAAAGTGGAAGTAGTACCCTTAAAAACTGCCAAATTTGGTCCCTTCTTGCTCTCTTGTTCTCGCCTTTTGCCATGGGATGGTGCGGCAAAAAAAAGTCCTCCTCAGATGCTGGCATCTTGAACTTGGACTTTCCATTCTCCAGAGCCATGAGCCAATAAATTTCTGTATAAAATAAATTACCCAGTCTCAGTTTTTCTGTTATAGCAATACAAAAGGACTAAAACATCAGTTTATATAATTACTAAAAACAAAGAGAGTAGCACTTTCAATAATCGCATTAAGATTATTTTTAACATTGCTAATTTGATAGTAAAATATAGTTAAATGTCAGTGCTGTTCCTCCCTTGGCTTGAGAAATTGTTTCATATTAAAGCATTGAGAAAAAAACTAATTATTTGATAACAGACTTCTGCAAAACACAGGTTCAATGCCCTTTCCAGAATTTGCTCAAAAGTTCACTGACTGCCCTCAGCTAGACATCCCAAATAGTTCAGGTCCTTAGACTCCCTTTGCATTTTAGTTATTCAATTAAACTTGTTAAAAATTCAAGCAGTTTAAAGGAAAACACTCATGATCTGTGTTTCCAATGGCAAAAGCCAACAGAAATTATATCAGGAGCAACTCTTCTACTCCAGCAGTGTTGAAATTGAAACATCATTATTTATATGCTTATTTATAACAGTTTTATTCATTTCGGTTATACCTATTATTTTTTCAAAAACACACATTTTTCAACACCTAATTCAAAGCAATGTAAAGTTTCTATTGTCCCTAACTGGCATCCTGTAGGGAAGATAACTATCTTATTCTGTGGCAAAACAGCACATTATGCGGTTAGCACAATAACTCACATCTCAATAGTAATCTTTGAAATATTACACATAGAATTTGTTTGTCTCTGTTTAGTGCACACACACCTGTCTTTATTTGTTCAGTTGCCAAAATAAAATGCTACTCAAATGATAGCATACTTCCAAATGAGACAGAAATGGTTAAACTCTTCCTTTTATAATTGAAACTTGCCATGTGTAAGTGCCTAAATGCAATTATGGAAAAAAGAAATTTCCTCTGCTTATATACAGAATAATATTTTCTTCTAATAATTAGTCATCTTGAATTGAAATGAGTTTACATGTGCCGTGTAGATGGCCAGCATGCATTTTAATTCTATTTCCTGTATAAACTGCAATTCAGAGCCTAAGACAGCGATATATCTGTAGCATTACCTAAGTACAGAAACTGTTGTTCACATAATAGCCTCTGTCACTTACCCTTCTTGCAAGGGTTAGAGCTCTTCCTTACCTCATTAAAACTCAAGGAACATGCTGATGCAATTTTCAGTCACTCACTGGAGCTCACCATTTTTAATTGATTCAGAATACTTGAACTTTCAGAAAATTTATTTTCTGCATTTCTAGGATTATTTTTCTTAGTTTTTTGTGCAGTTTTCTATTTAATCCATCTCTAAAAATTAGCTTGGCTTTGCACTTAAAGCAATGATTAGTTATTATGACTGAACCTACATGTGGAGAAACAGAAAAGTTGAGGGAAAAAAGGTGTAAATATATACACACACACACACACACACACACATGCATATATATATAATGCTTTATTCTTGAACTTGTTTTATATGCTTCTCGACAGTGTAAATTCCCTAGGAAAAGTGAGTCACTGGTTTTTTTCCTCCACAGTATCTTTTGTTCATTTGCTTTATTTCTACTAATAATATTGTATTTCTTATTGTTGTTACCAAATATTGAGCAAATTTTTAAAAAATTATCTGTGTAGAGAATAAAGCACAATACTACAATAACTATCCACTTCTTTCTCAGTTTGGGAAGTGAAGTTTTACCATCATTTTGAAAACTGCTCTCTAATTTTTCTTGTTCATGAATAACCACCTCCCTGAATTTTGAGTTTATGATTCCCTTATTTTTCTCATAATTTTCATCACATGTGTCACATGTTTATTTTCTTCAATAAGATATTCTCTAGTTTTGAGTACTATATATAATTATGTTTTCACTTACAAATTCTCTGCCTTGCTTTTTGACTATTATATTTCTGAGATGTATGCATGTTGTGCTTACAGTTCATTTCACTGTTACACAATATTCAACTGTGTGAATATGTATTTCTTCATATCTTCTATTAATAATAGACACATGGATTATTTTCAGTATTTTGCTACTGTAAACAAAGATGCCGCAAACATTTTTTTGCACATTTCCTGGTACCCATGTGCAAATATTTCTCTAGTGCAGAGGTTCACACATTTTAGCTGTATCAGAATCACCTGGAAGGCTTGTTAAAACACGATTGTCGAGCCTCACCCTCAGTGTTTCTAATTTGGTAGTTCTGGGATGGGGCCCAAGATTTTGCATGTCTAACAAGTTCCCAAGTGATGCTGATGCTGCAGGTCCAAGAACTGACTTGGAGAACAGCTGCTCTCGAGTAGACAGCTAGGAGTAGAATTGTTGGGTCATGGGAAAATAGTACCTCAAATTTATAGGACGCCATGTTATTTTCTTTTTTTTTTAACTTTTATTATAAAGATGTGGGGTACAATTCAGGGTTAGGTATATAAACATCGATCATGTAGGTACCCTTGTTGATGAGGTGTGCCCTTCCCTCCCATATCAGTTTTCCTCATCTGCCAATCCCACCCCCCTCCCCTGACAGTTTCCCATTACTACCAATTGCTTTCTTATAGCATGTTATTTTCTATGTTTATACCAGTAGAGTCTTCTATCAGCAATGTGTATGTATGTTTTTATTTCTCCATATTCTAACCAATATCTGTTAGTATTAAACTTTTAAAATTTTCTGCCAATCATGTAGATATGACATATTGTCTCCTTATAATTCTGGTTTTCATTTCCCTGATTAGACAATAGAGTTAAGTATGTTTTCGTATGTTTATTAGCCATACATTCTTCCTCTTAGTTCATTTTTCCACTGAGTTTTTTTTAAAACCAATTTACAGGAGTTCATCTATGATCTTTTTATGAAGACTCTTAAATTACCATTTTTAATACCTACTAATTTTTTCTTGAAGGGTTTAAGGGGGAAATTGTTTCTATTTTTTAATTATTTTGCCTTGTGGTTTCTTTGCTGCTGCTTAATATGACATGATGATAACACTAGAATGATTTATTCAAGGCCTATTTATACTAAGTACCATCTTATCCAATGAGGACTCATTCTCTCCATGACTACTTCCAAGTCAAAGCACAGCTTTCACTCTTGTTCTCCTACATTGACCTCCTCATCCCTGCCCTACCCCCTCCCTTCCCCTACTTCCACCTTGTCTCTCTATAGCTCTTCCCCATCCAACAGCCAGACTCATCTTTGCAAAGTGCAAATTAGATCATCTCCTTCTCTGTGTAAATCCCTCCAGTGATTTCACAATGTTTCACATAGAATAAAATTTCAACTCTTTACCATGGCCAACAGGGCCTGGGAAATATTGCTTCATTCTCATTTATAACATTCTTCCCCTAAATTACCATAGTGTGACCACTCTCGCCTTGTTGCTATTTCTTAAACACTCCACATATATTCCTCTTCAGCAAGGCCCTTTTCCCAGACATTTCTCAAGAAGGCTATCCAGAATCTCCCATCTAAAATAGCTCCTCCTTCTCTTCTTCACACCCATGTACTTCTGATCTCCAATCTTGCTTTGTCTTCACAGAACTCATCAGTATCTGACATACAATAATGTTTAGTTTTTAATCATCTCTTTGTCCCCTACTAAAACGTAATTACCATAGGCTAATAAGATTTTGTTTATCCTTATATCCCAATGCTTAGGAGGCTAACAACAATTATAATCTCTACACTTATTTACTAAATAAACAAATGCATTCCTCTTATACAATCTTCATAGTCCTTTTAGTTATCTAATCCTTGAAGACAAAGACTAAATATTATTCATCTTTATAACCCCAGAATCTTAATACATGGTCTCCAGTACGTTTAACCACTCAATAAAAGTATATTAAGTCAATTAATAATGAACATAAAAAGAATTAGATTTGGTTTACAGTTGAGGAAACTGGGGATTGGAGTGCTTGCTTAAATAGCCAAAGATCTGTAAGTCTGCAAAGCTATTCCACCATGCCATGTTCTCTTTCAGCTTGACATCATAGCACACCAATGAAACACTGTAATCAGGATGAACAGATGAGCTAGGAAAGTTCACACCAGTAATATAGCCTGAAAAATCCAAGACTATCAAGGAGCCCTAGAGACAAATTAGAATCCTAGGTTCCCTATTTCTTATGGAAGGTCTTTCCTTCCCATTTCTATCACTTGAAAACACCTTAAGGAGAGAATAGGTCTTCATTTGTTGAAAGTAGTCACATGTTCTTGTAATATTTGGAGAGAATGATATGTTTTATAATGTTTAAATTTCATTGAGATACCTCTTGTTTGAAAAGATGATTTTGCATGGTTGTTTAACTCTCTTCTAAGTTCCCTCTAAAATAATAAGCATATACAAGAAAAATTCTACATAAATCCCAGAAACAAGCAAAATGAGATTATATACATGCCAGAAATTTCAGGGAATTTCTGTGAGGAATATAATTCCAGATTAAGGTAAGTGTTGATTCATCTGGGAGTAAGAATATGTGAATGAAAAGAATGTTTAACATAGGTATAGAAGGAATTAAGATCAAGGACTACCAGTAATCAAAGAAGAAAAAAATTCCTACACTGAAAACAGAATTAAAGTATCAGATCAAAATAATTTCTTGAAGCACTAGGCTAAGGTTCTCATTTTGTTTGTTTGCTTTTAATTTCGACATAAAATTTAAAAATAAGACCTGCACATTCCCATGCAGAAAGAAAATATAGCCTTGAAGGGAAAAGAATCTGTCATAGGAATCTTCTTCCTTAGATAAAACACAAAATACTAGGAAAGAATAAAGCAATGTCTTGAAAAGGTATCACCTACCTAAAGGAAAATGCATGTGTGAGAGCAAAAGCAGAAAATGAGAACTACAATAAAAATGCTTGAGAATGGCAAAGGAGTGATATGAAAAAAAGAGGTGAGTAATAAAACAAATGAAATTTGAAATTAGATATAAGATTTCTCCTAGAATAGTTGTAAAAAAAATTCTCCAAAAGATTATATAAAGAGGAGAGATTCTTTTCTAACATCTAAATCCAAAATCATATTAAAATCTTCTTGAAGATGATGAGGAAACAGGATAAAGAAAACGGTCACATGTATCTTCTTACCCAAAGGAAAGGTGTGCCAGCCTTGGTCCAGTTTTCTTTTAGAACTATTGTTTGCCTTACCCTGCTGCACTCTGTATTGCAGGAAGAGATCCCAGAGCCAGCATTTCTGGCTGGGCTTAATATTTTTAAATGGTAAGAGGAGATTGGAAGATAGGAGAAAAGGAAAATCAGGAAGTTTCTCCCCACCCCTGCCTTGAGTGACATGTGTCACAGCAGATAAAAGTTTCTGGGTCACAGCCAGGTGACCCAGAAAAATGACAAAAATATAATAGAGGAAAAAGAAGATAAGATATTCCACCCTCCAAAATATAATTACCTAGGTGAAAATGCTATGATCCCAAATTAAATATTAAATCTGGACCTTATACCTATCAATGCAAGAAAATCAATACTATTAGATTTATGGCCAGCATTTTATTAAAGCACTCATTTGTCATTGTAAGAGTCTTTTCTTAGATATTTAACTCTTAGGAAAAGGTCTATTTTTAATCGACCGATAAAATTATAGGCATTTACTGTGTACATGATGTTTTGCATTATAAATATTGCATTGTGGTAGTGTCATTTTGTGACAAAAACACTTTATATTCACTCTCTTAGCATTTTGCAAGTATACAACATATTATCTGAAGTCACCATGTTGTACAATACATCTCTTAAACATATTCCAACTATCTAACATGTTTCAAGTTATTTCACATTGAATTAAGCATTTATCTATTCATATTATCTGTTCATTTTTGCTCCTGATTTTTGCAACTATAGAAAATAATACATAATAATTTTATAAGCATCCTTAAGTGTGTATGTGTATTTAAATCAGCCCAGATTATTATATTTCATGGAATGTATTTCTAAGGGTACAATTGTTGTTTTGAAAGATATGTATATTTTAAAGTTTAACAGACATTGCCAGATCATTTTTCCGAGTGAGCTAAAATATTTCACCTGAACCCTTGCAATGAAAAAGAATATTCTTCTCTTTGCATCCCTGCCAGCAAGGGGTTTCATTGTACTTCTTAATTTTTACCAGTCTTACCAATATAAAAAGAAATCCAGCTTTTACTTCAATTCACATCTCCATGGCTACTAAAGAAGTCTTGAGACTTTTTGTACTGGCAATTGGGATATGCAATTCTGTGAACTGTTTTTTCCTATCCCTTTCCCATTTTCCATAGGGCTTTTGACATTTTTGTGATCGTGAACAAAACTGCTGTGTGAAATAGACTGATGCTTCCCATACTTTGTAGTTCATGACAAAAAAATAATTATATTTGTATACCAATCTTGGAGTAAATGTACTTAACTGTAAATGTATACAAGTTCTGACAATTAAGTTTGCACATTCATCCTAGAAAAAGTGCTACATACCTCATCGCTGAATACCCCTGTGGTCACTTTCAAAGTATTTCCCTTGAGAAGCTATGCATGGATGCCAGCGCCTAGTCCATCCATCAAAGCAATTTTGGAACTCTTTTTCTGGAATGGCCATTAGCATTCTCCTCATGAGAATGTCAGAGTTTGAATTAGAGCAACAAACAAACATTAATTTTCCTGTTAAACTTGGTAAGAGTGGAAGTGAAATCAGGGACATGTTAGTCCAAGTTTATGAGGAGAATGCCATGAAGAAAATGACAGTGTACAAATAGATTAAATGTTTTTCTGTCTGAGGAGATAAAAAGGCTCGCTGATGAAAATGATGTGGACAGCCAGTATGAGCAAAACTGACCAAAACACTGCAAAAATTCATTGAATTGTGTGTCACAATTGTAGACTGACTATGAGAAGCATAACAGACCAAATACTCATTGATAGAGAAACAGAAAATCTTAACTGAAAATCTTGAGATTTGCATGAGAAAAGGTGTGTGCAAAAATGGTCCCAAAGGTGCTCTAACATTATGACAATGCGCCACCACACACAGCACTGTCTGTGAAGGACTTTTTAGCCATTAAACAAATAACTGTATTAGTACACCCTTCCTACTCACTGATCTGGCCTCCGATGACTTTTTTCTTTACCTGAAGATAAAGGAAATATTGAAAGGAAGACATTTTGGTGACATTCAGGATATTGGTGAAAATCCAACAACAGCTCTGATGTTAATTCCAGAAGAGTTCCAAAATTGCTTTGATGAGTGGCTAGGAGCTGGCATCAGTGCATAGTTTCCCAAGGAGAATACCTCAAAGGTGACCATAGTGATATTCAGTAATGAGGTATGTAGCACTTTTCCTAGAATGAGTTTGCGAACTTAATTGTCATCCCGCATAATTTTACATCTTCATAGGGTCAATGGATTATGAGACTGCCAGCAGCTAGGCTGAATAAGCCTAGGGGTTATAGGTTCCTTCCAGATGAAAGAAAGACCAAAAGAATCAACAACTTGCCAGAGCTGTAACTCTCAATCTTGTCCAATCCCAGGTTGTAATATTATTAACATTTTCCAAAAGTATTATTTAACTGTTGACTTTGGCCTTTACCCATACATTCTTTATACTGTCTAAGATTTTTATATTTAGTGTTGTGACTTTTTGATTTCATGTCTTTTTAGAAATTCCCCTCCACTCCTGAATTTTACTATAGTATTTTTTAAATTTTTATACTAGATTTTTGCAAAAGTTTTTCAGGGATTAAAGTATTACAAAACTTTAACATTATTCTCCTTGCACATGAACATTTTAGAGGATACCAAAGTAAAAACCAAGAACATGAGATACTTCTACTTTATGATCAATTATAGATATTTGTACTGGGTAAAAACTAACAGGAACATTTTGGTGACATTCAGGAAAACAATCTCTGAAATGTCTCAAATTAGGCAATATTTAAATATTTTTCAAAGAAAGGAATATGGTGTTATCTAAAAAAGTGAAGACATTTTTGTTCTAGTTGCAGCCAAATTCCTGACTTGGCAGATATCTTAGTTTCTCAGGATCTCAGTGTTGGCACTGTGAAAAAGGTTCATTGGCTTAGACAATATCAGAGGTTTCTTTCTGCTCTAACAATCTACAATTCTAATATTTTCACAAAGTTACATGTTAATCATTCAGAAGAAACCAAAGGAAATATATTTTTGGTGGCATTTCCTTTGGGGAAGACCAGTGGAGGTAATTCCCAGTGTTAGAACTTGATTTTCGTATTTTCCTCTTTCTTTAAAGGAAAAAACAATATTGATGAAAAGCTCTTAAGGATAATTTAAGTTCATTGTTGAAGTGATCAACATTATGATACTGCCCGTAGGATTTCACAATTTACAAAAATTGTTACCTCAAGGAGATGCATTTTAAAAAGCTTTCAAAAGAAACAAATAAAGCTTGAAAAACTAGGCAGCTGATAGAGGTATTTTGTCAGTTCTTTCCATGTTATGCAACAGTTTCATGAATCAAGATCAATGTTCAAAATAAAATGAGACTTCAAAGCCACACAAGTGTAACTGAAAGTTACATAGGTTTTTCAGGGGTTACTGGAACTTGGGCTGATTCTAACCACAACAACCAATGACAACAACAACAAAACGCAGGTTCTGCAACATTGACCAAAATCCAATCCTCACTTGATTCTGATAATATTCCATTCATCTTTCATCAGCGTAAAAGCTTCACTGATTTTGCTGAAAGCCAGAATTTATCATTTTTACTACAGGGCATACCCTAGAGAAAAGGTAAATGGAACATTATCACTATCATAAAAATCGGTTATATGAACATTGGTATAAGCATCTGAACAAAATCTTCTTGCTGTAATCACAGGTGAAAGATTCTTCTCCTCCCTTACCTGTTTAAGACACGTTTTGTCTGCCTCCAAAGGATCTTTTTCAAATCTCTCTCCAAATGAAATTCATTTAAACAAGATGATGTGAATTTAAAGTATCTGTTTTTCAAGTCTAATTCTCGTCTTGACCCTTTCCCTCCAGGAATCCTCTCTAGATCACTACAACCACTATGTTGTCTCCCTCTTCCGAATTCATGCAATCCTTAATCTAAGTGCTCATTTGGAAATTAATCACAGACTCTCTGGTTTTCACGTTTACTTTCAGGCTTAGATTTCTATTTGACTTTTCAAACCTTTATATTTTGTCTTCACAAGTAATTTCTAAGGTAGATGAGGACAAAATGTCTGTTGCAAATATGAGTTTAAATAACATCAGAGCGACAAAAAGGATAGAATAGGCCTGGCCCAAAGGATATTGGAAGCTGGAATGTGGAAGACCCCAAGACTTCTCCCTTCCATCTGTTGTCACTTTAATTGGCTTTAATTTTTTCCTGCCACAGATAGTAAATAGCTGGGAGGAGACAGGAGCTGTGGGAGGAAAAACTAAACACTGGTAATTGCAGGCTGACTTTTTTTTTTTTTTTAATTCGCCCAAAGGCAAAAGAGATTGTATTCTCCAGCTTCAATTAAAAAAAAAAAAAAAAGTTCTTTGGGCAGAAGATCAGTATATCATGGATCACACTCTGACCTGTTATTGGAGCACTATGGACCAGATCCTGATGGCCCAACTGCGATGTCCAATCTGCAGTCAGAGGAGTTGACACATCGAACTTTTATGACATGGTCATCAAGGAATATTTTTCAGGAGAATGTTATTGCTCTGGGCAGAAAAAGCAATGTGCAGCAATATTTCATAACTAACATTATGCTTTGCACAAATGAGATGCTCAAAATTATTTACTTATCCACAAACTACCAGATATTTTTAAGAGTTGTATTGAGATATAATTCACATATCAAAAAATGTTCTTATTTAAAGTGGTTTTAGGTATGTGCAAAGCATATACCATGATCTAATTTTAGTATATTGTCTGACACTTTGGTTTTTAGCCCAGTGAGCTTCCAACCTACAAAACTACATGATAATAAATTTGGGTTGTTTTAAGCCACTAAATTTATAGTGATTTATTACTGGTTTATAACACTATAAAGTCAGTATAGATTTCATCATCTCGCTATTCTGTATTCTCATCTTTAAATTGAGCATGTCTATCTCACAGGATTTTATGAAGATTAAGTATAATAATGTATGAGGTAGAAACTTTTAAAGTAAAACCTCAGTACTAATGAAGTTACAATTTATATTTTTAATTTTAATGTATAATCATCAAAATATTTTACAACTCATTTATTTGAAGACATATCCTGTAAAGGATTATAGAAAAATATAACATTTATAAATATTTGTACAGAACTGAATTTTCTACCACTCTCAAATAGTGAATTATGTTTGGTAACTGAGAGTGAAGCATCAACATATTTTTTAAAATTGTAAATGTTTTGTAAGGAACTATTTTAATTGCATCATATACTTTTCCATTTTCTTAGAGAACACCAAATGTAAATCAAAATTTTTTTATGACCTTGGGTTGTCCCAATGCATTATCACTCAGTTATCATCCTGTTATACTCTCAGAGTCTAGAAGTTTTATAGGCACTCTTTCCTCTCCACTAAATAAGCTCAAGATTTTAAAATTTTGCATGTCCTTTATTTCCAGCAGAATATCTGATCCTTGCCTTTCTACGAGATTTGTCAAATGTTGAGTGCTGTAGTGTGTGTACCTCTGACAATAATAGCTAGCAATTATTGAGTCCTTGCTATGTGCCAAGCACTTTACAGAATAACTTTGTCCTGTTCATGAGCAACCCATTATGGGAACACTATTGTGTCACCATGTCACACAAGAAGAGGCTGAAGCAGAGAGGAATATGTGCTCTTAAGCACTGTGCCACACTGCTACCTATAGCAGCTACTGTCCTTCCTTCTGATTGGCTTTTTATTGTTTCCCATGGATGTAAAAATCAAATAAGGAAATGGGAGAAAATTATGTGTCAAATATAAACAAATGTGCACTGAGTGAGGGGTGAGGACTTGAGGTGGTTTTCTATTATTGCTATATGCAAATTGCATGCCAAGGATTCTAGGATGTATGAAATGTGATGTCCATAAGAGCTGAGTTCTGAATAACTCAAGCATTAGACAAAGATGGTCACCAGCCTTTTGTAAAAATTGATCTACTCAAATTGAGAAACAACCTACTAACGTTATATTTTTCATCAGATGTATTACTCTACAAAGACTTTTTTAAAAATGTAATTTATCTAGGTGTGGTGGCACAAGCCTGTAATTCCAGCATTTTGGGAGGCTGAGGCGAGAGGATTACCTGAACTCAGGGGTTCAAGATCAGCCTGGACAACTTGGTGAGACTTCATCTCTACAATAAATCAAAAAATAAGCCAGGTGTGGTAGCAAGCGTCTGTAGTTCCAGCTACTTGGAAGGCTGAGGCGCAAGGTATGTCCCTGAGCTCAGCAGGTATGTCGAGTCTGTGGTGGTCATGAGCATGCCACTACACTACAGCCTGGAGTGAGACTCCAACTCAAAAAAAAAAATGTAATTTAATCAAAAAGAATGACTAGCCTACTTCATCTGCAGGGAGAATTTTATGAGTATAAAATATTCTCTCTAGATGAGACAATCAGGAAGGAAAACTCTGGTTTGTTATTAGGAGATATAGCATGTGATTTTGCCAAAAAGTGAAGACATAGAGCATCAAACATTAAAATTATCTCAAATTGATATGGTGATGGTGATAATATGAATACTCCATTCAACATGCTGCTTCCAGACAACATCGTCCACCATGTTTTCAAGTTTTCATCACTTTTTTTCTGTTGATCAATAAAGCCAAATATCATTTAAAAGTTTGAGAACATAGTAATAGCCACACTAACTCTAGAAGAGAGATTTGAGTAGACAGTGTGGTTCAACATGGTTCCCGTTCCCCAGTTCCAAAGAGTAGCTATAAGGAACTTCTGTATACCTGAGATAAGAAGGGGTTCTGTTTCCTTTTATTTTGTGGAATCTCAGGGATCAAACTGACTTTTTTACATATGTAATTTGTAAATTTGTAAATTACATATGTAATCCCTAAGTTAGATTACATTAAATTGACTGAAAATTTTTGAAATTAAAAAAGTTAGCCGGGCTTAGTGACGCAGCCCGTAATCCCGCGCCTTTGGGATGCTGAGGTGAGTGGATTGCCTGAATCCGCGGGTTCGAGACCCACCTGAGCAGCGAGACCTCATCTCTACAATAAATCAAAAAAAATCAGCCGGGTGCGGAATTACAGGTAGCGCACACCTGTAATTCCGGCTACTTGGAAGGCTGAGGCGGAAGGATCGCCAGAGCCCAGCAGGTCGAGGCTGCAGTGGCCGGGAGCGGCCACTGCACTCCAGTCTGGGCGACAGAGTGAAACTCCAACTCAAAAAAAAAAAAAAAGTTAAATCTATTGTTTTGCTTTTGCCTCTCACCTTCTTCATCTCCCCTTTCCTCAGACATTACTAGCCCATTCAAGACAATGCATATAATAACCATGTTTATGTTCCTTTTGGTGTTTACTTTTTTCCATGTTATATAAACATATGTATATGCATAAGCATATGTGCACACATGTATAACACATACAAATACCATCACATAGATATAAATGCACTTATATTTTTGTACATAATTTTCTGCTTTTTGCTTCAGTCTTGGAATTGACTTTATTTCCCAGATTCTGCCTATTAGTAATACTGAACAACTCACCTTTAAACATATATAGTCACACGTTTTGCTGTTCTTATTTCTGAAGATTAAATTTCCAGAATTAAAACTTCTTGGTCAAAGGATCATGTGTATTTTTTATTGTAATATATACTGCCAAATTGCTTTCCAAAAAATCCCTGAAAATTTTCACATTTGACTTTTTTCAGCATTATTCCGAACAATGAATATTAGAGCCTTAAAATGTTTTCCAATTTGATAAGCATTCAGAAATTTTTCCTTATTAATTTAATTTGCAGTTCCTTAATTAGTAGTGGGGTTTACCATTTTTTCATGTCTGTTGACCATTTATTTAGATTTGCTCTTCTATGAACTGCCTCTTCATGTTCTTTGAAAAATTTTTATTGGTTTGTATGTTTTTCTTGACTCTTAAAATTACATTGTATAAATATTAATTATTTAGCTGTCATCTATTTTGCAAACTTTGGTTTCAAATCTATTATTTATCTGTTGATTTAATGCTCATCTTTTAAGTGTTTTGTTTTTTGTTTTAATATTGTCAGCCACTTCTCTCTTTCTAATAGCATCTGAATGTCTGGTCTTGGTGTTTAAAAAAATCTTCCTAACTTTGAAATGTATATGTAGACTCCCAGATAGTTTCCTAGGCTATTGTTTAATTTTTATATTTAAATATTAATCTATTGAGAAGATGTTTTCAGCAATGATATGCAACAGGGGCACAATTTTACTTTTTTTTCCTTTCATATGGGAGCCACTTTTGCCATGCCATTTGTGCCTGTGACATCTCACTCAGTGGAAAGTATGTCTTTGTCACATTTGAATTCTAATTTATGCTTATATCCATTTCTGGGTTGTCTCGTTCATTCTACTGATCTATTTGCTTATTTTCTTGGACTACCATTATTTGATTATAATGGCTTTATAATATACTCTGAATCTATAAAGGAAGGCTTCTCTTATTCTACATCTTTTTTTTTACAAGCTTCTGCATATTGATGACTTTATTTTACATAAAGTAAAAGATCATTTTATTCATTTATGAAAAAATTCCCTATTCATATTTTTACAGTATTTATAGAAAAGGAGCATTTTTATTACATAAATTCTTCAGGAAGGTAATTTTGACCTTAGGTTTTGTTTTCTTTTTTTTATGTTTACTGGAAAAACTCATATGAACTGGCCTACAGGGAGATGCTTTTATTTGAAGTATGAAGTATAATATAAATCTGGCAATGTGACATTTATTCCTCTGTGTACACAGAAAAAACAGAAGGTTAAGTTTCCATAGAAAACAAAAAGGAAAACATTTCATTTTATTATTCCCCCTGTATCTCAAGAGAATAATTCTTCACAATGTTTTAGGGTCAATAATGGAGATACAATGGAAGAAAATGTCATATTTTCCTTATTTTCTTAATTGATGTGTATATTATCTAACATGCTTTCTTGCTTGTGGTTGGGCATAGTTTACTGAAAGACATACTAATACAAAATTAGGATACATTTCAGTCTAAGACTCCTGGCCAAATACCTGATAGGAGATCCTATCATTCAACACATCTGCTCTGAAAGCAAATAAGAATATCTTCATTTTCTAACTTTCATTAGGATTACATATATTTCTTCATTTTCCAAACAGACTTTATATTTTGTGATACTTTGGGTCTTTAAAAAACTAAATTTATTTGCAAAGAAGACTATTATTTTGTGATTCAGTAGGAAGGGCACAGACTTGGCACTTTATAGACTTGTATTCAAATCCTGACTCTACTGTGTGACAATCATCAAGATTTATAACCATTTTGAACCTCGGGTTCTTCATGTTTAAGATCTTTTTTTTTTTTAATTTAATTTAATTTAATTTTTTATTTTATTTTTTTGAGTTGGAGTCTCACTCGGTCGCCCAGACTGGAGTGCAGTGGCCGCTCCCGGCCACCGCAGCCTCTACCTGCTGGGCTCCGGCGATCCTTCCGCCTCAGCCTTCCGAGTAGCCGGAATTACAGCATGCGCTACCACGCCCGGCTGATTTTTTTATTTATTGTAGAGATGAGGTCTCGCTGCCCAGGTGGGTCTCAAACCCGCGGGCTCAGGCAATTCACTCACCTCAGCCTCCCAAAGGCGCGGGATTACAGGCTGAGCCACTGAGCCCGGCATGTTTAAGATCTTTTAAAATCATTTGGGTAATTGCAAGAATTTGATGGGACTAATCTAGTACCTTGCTTAGTAACCATCAGATTCTAAATATTACTACTTGTGTTAATAGTAGGAAATAAGACTTTATTTACAACAATTCTACTATGTATCTACCTATTTATTGTTATTACAAATGAGGTCTTGTAACACAGTAACCTCAAATCTGAGTAGGCTTGTGCATAATATTTACCTATTCCAAATAAGTCATCCAGAGGTCCAGCAGGGAAAGACACTGGTTTATTAAAATTTATGGGAGGCCCCGATGGCAGACAGTCGATGAAGAATTGGCACCTTAGGACAGTACTGCAGTTTTATAGTCAAAATAATCTGGCTAATCATTCAAATTCCTACACGGTGCTTACAATTACATTGATTAAGCATGGCGACTGCTTTGTTTTCAGCATTGCTTGGTCACCTGAATTCCATGACTCATTACTGGAAATATACACACCCTTCAGAAACTAGCCTTGGCTAGTTACTTAAAACATAAACACCAGAGAAAGGAGCTAATTGACCTCTGTATCCTCAGTGTAGAGGATGCTATCTGGCTCATAATTAGAACTAAGTGTATTTATCTGGAGGCTGCTCCCTGAGGGAGGGGGCAGAAAGAAGCTAGGTAGAGGGAGAAACAGTGTATGTCTGAGCAAGACCCCAGCAGACCTCATGTGTTTGTTTTTGTTTTCGTCTTTTCCCCCAATAGAGCTCTAAAATTTGATCTTTGAAATCCACTAATTTTTTCATTCTAGATAAATATACTTAGCTCTAATTATGAGCCAGGCAGCTTCCTATTCACTGAGGATACAGAAGTCAATTAGCTCCTTTCTCTGGTGTTTATGTATTAAGTTAAAAAATATAGAGAACATATATATATATACACACACATATATACACATACATGTGTATATGTATTCAAAATAATTACAGATTGAAAAAGGTTAATAACAGAAACAGTGTGATGTTAGTATAACTCACTAATGCATAGCAGTAACAGATTTGAAAGTTCCATCTGATCACTTTAAAAGTGTTCACAATATATGTGCTATTTTATGTCAAGTGTGAAATAAATATTTATTTTGGGAAATAAAGATATCCCTAAAAGGAACTGATGGAATAATTTGTAATTAGCACATCAATTACTTAGTGGATGCTTCAATTAATAAAATATTGTTGAGGCCCTAGTATGTTCTAATTATATAGTGTATATTATTAGATCCTAGAACAACAGAGAGGTATAAAGCAGTCCATGTCCTCAATATAAAGAACTATAACAATGGGACTAAGACCATATTAATTAACATAGTTTGCATAAAGTGATACAGGATATCAGGGAAGAGTGCCTGAAAATGCACTCTTCAACAAATAAGCATCTACAACAGTCTTACACTTATAAACTTTCAATAAAAACTTTGCTTATAGTAAAATAGTAACATCTGTACCTCCCTTAAGTACCAAACCATTGAATACTTGGAGTAGGACTTCCTGAACTCAACAGTATCTTGTCTTTTCAAATGTCACTTTGATTTCTTCTCTCACACTAGTCAAGTGAGTATATTTGTTTGAAAACATGCTCTTGAAAGAAGCCTTGCCTTCAGAGAACACTCTCTTTCACTATGGAAGAGGACAAGAGAAAGTTGTCTTCATCAAGTTCACAGAAAACCTCACTGTCTGATCCATATCTGCTCCTGCTCACATACTTTATGTTTCGATCAAAAAATCACCAATCACTCATTTACCCAAACCAATTTCATCCTTGAGTTTCCTTCTTTACTGCCATTGCCCACATCCTGTTGTCCACCAGTGTCCCCTCAACTCGGCATTCTCATGGCAGCTGTCTTAGATTACATCTGTATTCCCTTTTCTGAGATAATAGCAATGACTGCCTAACTCCTCTAACACTGTCAGTCCATACTTTCAGTCTACCAAAGTTAACTTTTAAATCACAAAGTGTAATGTCATCCTACCCATTACTTTCATAAAAAAAAAAAAAATCAAACTCCTGTCCTGGTTCCAGCTGCACTATTCCTTCTGCTCTATGGTCCAAATGCAAGCTAGTTGCCATTATCACAGAACACCCCACTCTTTCATTTTTGCCTGCAATGTTCTTGAATCCCTTAAACCACCTGAAAAACTCAGACCTCAGATGGAGTTTAAACATCCCCTCCTTGGGGATGTCTTCCTCTCAGTCCCGAGCAGGACAGTGGTTGCTTCCTCTGTGTTCACGATGTAGTACTTTGATTTATTATCAGTATCAAGCCTAGACCTGAGCTCTTAATGGATGGAAGTTGTGCCATAGTCATCTGGATCTCCAGCACAGTGCTTCCTAAAAGAGAAAATTTCCTGACTCCCCTACCAACTTGAAAGTTCATTTCAATATGAAAATAAACACATGGGCAACTTTTACTTTGGCCCTTGGAACTGATATGGAAACTCACTGTTGTCTGTCTATATTGCCACAACCCTTAGAGAAAGGCATAATGAGCATTCATGTGGACCTGTACCTATCTACATTCTCCATAAGTTACTTCAAAGAATCCTTAACTCTCCTGCAGACCATGCTTCCCCAACTGAGAGAAATAAACCCCTATTCACTCCCTTTTATCAGTGGTCATAGATTTGAAAAATACAGTACTCATGTAACCATAAGCCTTGTCATCTGTATAACTTTTTGTGTGTTATCACTACTAATTAACAATAATTTGTAGTGAATAATGTTTTACTTTGTAATAGGCTCTATTAACTCCCTTACTCTATGGCAAGCTTGATCAACACCTTTGGTGTTACTGGTAAGAGAAACTATGAGCTACCCTGGTAACTGGCACCAGGAAATGTGGATCACAAAATGTTACTATTAACAAAATGCATCTGTAACTTAAGTTCTACACAACGCTTTGTCAGTCATGTAGTCAATGGATAGGTACCAGCAACCCTAAATTTATAAAAAGATACTGTGAAAACTAAGGGGCAAGCAGACTGGTTCCAGAAATGCCAGGCACCAGGTTCTATCTCCCTGAATTCTGAATTCAGAAATAAACTTCTTTTTACCAGTTCTCTGCCTCTCGATTTACTAGTGTTGAGAGATAGCAGCCAAGTGTGTATTAGGATTATAAAACAATCACCAAGTGTATGGTTACTAAAAAGAGGAAAAATGGCTCTCAACAGGTCTTGTTCCTGACAATGAAGACTATAACTTTTGCCATCACTAGGAACAATGAAATTAGTCCAGCAAGCCTTCTGGATTTGGGACCATGCCTGCAAATATGAAGAAACAGACAATAGAAAGTAATGCACAGTAACATAGTCAGGGCTTTTCTAATAAACTGCAAATTTCCCAAATGTGATTTCAAATAAAATTGTGTAATGGGATCAACCTCAATAATATAACCAATCATTTTTGAATATTCAATAGCAATAGCATCATGCTGATTTACATACATGGTCACAGTTCATATCTTTTTATTCCCATTGGGAAGAAAGGTAGCCAAGAACATAAATGAACACATTTTTGCAAGGTCTTATATGGAAAAGTCACTATTGGTGGAATATGTGTTGAGTTATTACCAAGGAATTGTCTCACTAGTCCATATTCAAAGAAGAGGAAATTCATTCTTCATACTCTTTTATCACATTAGCCCCAGGGGGAAATGGAAAAACATAGGAGTTCAGATAAGTCTACGTCTCAAGTTTGTCATAAATGTTGCAATAATATGAGGATTTTCTCAGGCAAAAAAACTAGGAAACATTCCATTAAGCAAATACAATGAGTAAACACACTTTAACATGCCTATTATTTCCCAGAATTTAAATGTTCTTAACCAGAACAACATGCACAATACACTTTCAAATGGAGAAAGCACAAAATGCTAAGGGCTGAACAGTTTCCCCTGTCTTATTTTTAGAAAATCTTATTCTTTCATTATATAATTTATCTTCAATATTAATTTCTTCCTGCACCTAAATTTTTCACTTTATTACAACCGTTTCCCTTCATCTCTCCTGTCTTCTCGGGGCCTGACAGTACCTTATTTGGAATATCTTCTGGTGCTTTTCAATTTTTTAATCAAAAAACTTTCCTTTACACACACACACACACACACACACACACACACACACACACACACACACACACAAAACCCTAAACCTTTTAGCAACTCTAATAAATCCACTCATGATCCACTGACTTCTTCTGTTTGGAAAACCTATATACTCAGTCTTTTTTTAATAGAAGTGGGAGGTGATAAGAACAATTAGTAAATCAAACTACTTTTTTGAGTTGCTGTCTTAAAAATACCAAGACATGTGCATCCCTAAACACTGCCTTCTTTCCAAACTCTCACTTCAGTTGTAATTAGAAATTACTGTCCCACTCTTTTTTCAGTCTACCTACTTGAATTGCCCTCACCTACTGCAGAGATCATGTTCAAGGTTAGCACAGTGGCAGTAGACACATCTGATTCAAGTTAAATGTTTCACTTCATTTCTTTCATATATTTATTGTAATAGCAACTCCTGCCAACCCAACAGCATGTTTAGAAGGATAAACTTTGATTTAATTGGGCCAGAGAGGGCTGTGGCCAGATTGGCCAGGTGATTTTAATTAGGGGTCAGATGGAGATTGACCACCCTACAGAAGAGAACTTTGCAAAGTTCTAGGTTGAAGTCCTTAATGTGATTTAGGTATTTTTGTCTCAAAAACACTTGGTATAATGTCATATGAAAGGTTCTAAACAAAGAAATCTATAATGTAAGAAATTTTGAGATGATGTTTTGTTACAGCAATCAATAAAGAACTGTTCACATTAGTTACTATGAAAAAAATTTTAAAGAGAGACACGAATTGGAGACAAAATATATTTCACACTTGGATTTTTGTTTAAATTGCATTTATTTTAATTACATTTGACATATCCTGTTACTATACTTGTTTCTTGTTCCATTTTAAGTATTAATAACTTTCAGAATCTTTCCTTTTACAAATAACTCATGATAAGTAAAAATTTTTGAAATAAACTTTGTTGCAGGAAAAAAAGTTTGATTTTCTGAAATATTTGCATTTTTAATATCAAGCATCAAGAGTACAGATTAAATTTAAATGCAATTTATTTTGAGAATACTGCCTTTGAGAATTTTTAGTTTTAACTTTAGCATTTTCTCTAAAATGTGTTTTTCTAACATAAATTTCTCTTTAATCATTGTTAAAAATCATTATTTTCTCACACTTATCTCTTTGAATACTCAAACTCAACAAATATTCATGGATTACTTGCCTGTCCAAGATAGTATCTGATTTTTTTACTTATTTGAGGTATAATATCTTGTTAAAGGATGTGAGTTATAAAAAAGGTAAATCAGTTCAACTCACAAAGAGTTATTTCCAGTTCACTATTTAAATCAGAACCAAGTTAGTGAACATTACTGTGTAAGTCTGAAGTTTAAAAATGAGTTAATAAAGTAAATAGAATTCTAGGGTTTAAGATCCTTGAGCTGATTCACACTGGACGCAATGGTCTATGTATTATTGTTTTAGGCCTACAACTTGAGTGGTTTAGAATGATTTGTTCAAGGAATTTACCCTTCAGTATTGAGATAGAAAGCAAAACAAAATACTCCACCCCTTTACTTTCTTATTCCTTAGTGCAGTACATGCAAGTTTATGTATTCACAGTGAGTGTGCATTTATTCAGGCACTCCTTCAGCAAAATTATCACCATTTACTTACCAGAACCCGTACTAGGACCCTGAAAAAAATTAAGAGAAAAAAACAAACAAAGCAAATGTAAGCTTTCAATGTACACTTCATATCACAACTTCAGTGCATACAGTGAGCAGGTAGCACATTCCCTCTCAGTTAAGGGCAACTTTATAATAATGGCCAAATTACTTGCCCCCATTAATTCCTTGGACTAAACAGCAAACCAAAAACCAGATCTACACATACTTGCTGACTATTCCTGCATCTTCAAATAACCACTAACCTATTTAGAGGACCAAATTCCTATGAATAAAAAGGAAGGAAGGGGGAGAAGGAGGGAGGGAGGAAGGAAAGAAGGAAAGAAAAGAAGGGAAAATTATAACTTCTGTTTATGACAATATGTTAGAGTAAAAAAGCCTCCAAACAATGAAATATCTAGAAATTCTGGAAATGAATAAAATAATTCACTTTAAAGGATCTATACAAAAATAAAAGAAATACTCAGAGGCTGATATCAAGGAAAAAATATACGATAGAGTAAAAAGAACAAACTGATTCTGGGAATGTCTTGACAAGCAGGGCTGATCCAGGAATAAAGAGCTTAGAGATAGAACAAAGCCTTAATTCCAAGCAATGCAGGGAATTGGAGCAAATCTCCCACAAAAAGCTGTGACTCTCCAAAAACTACAGCCTCAATGAAGAAAAGTAATAGTAGTAGTAAATAAATGAATGAGTAAGCAAGAAGTCTATCTGCACAGAGAGAAAAGAAGGGAGCTTATTTCCCTCCACCTAGGCCACAGCATCTAAAAAGAGTACTTTCCAAGAATGTCTAAGCATAGTCCATTCATAAATTTGTCGAGAAAGCAAAACAAGCATTTACTGATCAAATAGTAATAATAAAAGCTCTACTTTGTGAATTAAGAACAAAATAGAGATAAAATGTTGGCAAGCAATGACATTTATGAAAAAATAGAGGTACTCAGAGTTCATGATTTATGAAAATTTTAATTTTTTCCAAAAGAAAAGTAGTGATACTAACTTGAGATTTTAAGTTTTGGGTTAAATTACAACTACTAAAAAAAGTTTTCAAATTAAAAGTCCAATATAAGATAGGAAATGAAGAGAAAAAAAGCATCAAAAAGTAGAAAACTCCTAATAAGAGGGAAATAATACATTCATATAGAAATAATCAAATGAATATTAATAGATAAAACTCAACAATTAAAACAGATTATTAGTTGGGTTAAATATACTTAGTTATATGTAACATAAAATATACAAAATATACTTAAATGTAAATATTTAAAGACATTAAAAAGGCATAAATAAAGAAATGGAAAAGAATGTATCAAGCATCAGTAAGTATCAAACTTTCAGGCGAATGGAACACAAAAGAAAGGAGGAGTTGCAATCTTGATCTCAGACAAAATATCCTTTAAGCTATCAAAGATTTAAAAAGATACAGAAGGCCACTACATAATGATAAAAGCTTCAATCCATCAACAAGAAATATCCATCCTAAACATATAGGCACCCAACATAGGAGCACCAACTTTTATAAAGCAGCTCCTAGGTAAACTAACAAAAGATATTGACTCCAATACCATCATAGCTGAGGACTTCAATACCCCACTCACAACCCTAGATAGATCATCAGGACAAAAAATCAGCAATGAAATCCAAAACCTCAATATGACTCTTGATCAAAAAGACTTAATTTATACCTACAGAACCCTCCATCCAAAGACCACAGAATACACATTCTACTCATCACCACATGGAACGTACTCAGATCGACCACATACTTGGCCATAAATCAAGCATAAGCAAATTTAAAAGGACCAACATTTTACCATGCACCTTCTCGGACTACAGTGGAACAAAAAAAACATAAACACCAACAAGGTCCCCCCAAAACCCACAAAGACATGAACACTAAACAGCATGATGCTAAACAACTCCTGGGTCAATGATGAAATCAAAACAGAGATTAAAAGATACCTGGAAACAAATGAAAATGAAGAAACATCTTACCAAAATCTCTGGGACACTATGAAAGCTGTAGTAAGAGGGGAATTTATATCTCTCCAAACGCACATGAAGAAAATGGAAGGATCAAAAATTAACAGCCTAACAAGTCACCTAAGGAAGCTGGAAAAGCAAGACCACAAAAACCCTAATTTCAGCAGAAGAATCCAGATCACCAAAATAAAAGTCCAAATCCAGGACATAGAAGACAAAAAGATAATATAAAAAAATCAATGAAAAAAAAGCGGGTTCTTCGAAAGGATAAATAAGATCAATGGTCCCCTAGCTAGACTGACCAAGAAAAAGAGAGAAGAGGCCCAAATAAACACAATCAGAAACACAAAAGATGAAGTCACATCTGATCCTGAAGAAATACAAAAGATCATTAGAGACTATTATGTACACTTGTATGGAAAATAACTTGAAAACCAGAAGGAAATGGAGGACTTTCTGTCATCACACAACCTGCCTAGGTTGAAACAAGAAGAAATTGGGACCCTAAATAGGCCAATAACAATAAAGGAAATTGACTACGTAATAAGAAAACTGCCTACAAAAAAAAAGCCCTGGACCAGATGACTTTCCAGCAGAATTCTATAAGACATTTAAAGAGGAGCTGATACCAATCCTACTGAAGGTACTCCAGGCGATTGAGAAAGATGGAACTCTCCCCAAATCATTTTACAAAGCTAACATCACATTGATACCCATGCCAGGTAAAGACCCAGCAAAGAAAGAGAACTACAGGCCAATATCTTTGATGAATATAGATGCTAAAATTCTCAACAAGATCCTAGGTAACTGGATTCAACAACACATCTCAAAAATCATCCATCATGACCAAGTAGGCTTCATACCTGGGATGCAAGGCTGGTTCAACATTCGTAAAACCATAAATGTAACTAAATACCTCAAAAGATGTCAAAACAAAAACTACATGATTATACCATTAGATGCAGAAAAAGCTTTTGATAAAATCCAGCACCCCTTCTTGATAAAAACCCTCGAACATCGAGGCATATGGGGAACATACCTCAAATAGTAAAAGTCATCTACGAGAAACCCATAGCCAGCATACTCCTAAACAGACAAAAATTGGAACCATTTCCCCTGAAAACTGGAACAAGACAAGGATGCCCACTCTCACCACTCCTGTTCAATATAGTATTGGAAGTCCTGACTCAAGCAATCAGAGAAGAGAAGGCAATCAGGGGTATCCAAATAGGAAAAGAGGAAGTCAAGTTATCTCTCTTTGCAGATGACATGATTGTGTACCTTGAAAACCCAAGAGAATCTGTCAAAAACCTTCTTACACTGATAAAGGACTTTGGCAAAGTCTCAGGATATAAAATAAATGTACAAAAGACAATTGCATTTCTTCATACCAATAATAAACAAACAGAAACCCAAATAAAAACCACAATTCCATTCACAATAGCCACAAAAAAATGAAATACCTTGGCATCTTCCAAACCAGAGACGTGAAAGACCTTTACAATGAAAACTACAAAACATTGCTCAAAGAAATCAAAGATGACACAAACAAGTGGAAAAACATCTCATGCTCATGGATTGGAAGAATCAACATTGTGATGATTGATGTCCATCCTACCTAAGGCATTCTACAGATTTAATGCAATATCCATCAAATTACCAGTAACATTCTTCTCAGACCTAGAAAAAACAACACAGGAATTCATATGGAAACACAAACGACCAAGAATAGCCAGAACAACCCTCAGCAAAAAAAACAAAGCAGGTGGTATCACATTACCAGACTTCAAACTCTACTATAAAGCTACAATCATCAAAACAGCTTGGTACTGATACAGGAACAGGCATATAGACCAATGGAATAGAATTGAGATTCCAGAAGCAAAACCTCAATTTCTCAACCAACTCATCTTCGACAAAGCCCCCACCACCTACCAATGGGGAGAGGAGAACCTATTCAGTAAATGGTGCTGGGAAAACTGGCTGACCATATGCAGAAGATTGAAACAGGACCCCTTTCTATCCCCATACACAAAAATTAGCTCTAAATGGATCAGAGACATAAATGTAAAACCTCAAACCATAAGAACCTTAGAAAATGAAGGACATACCCTCATGGAAATTGGAACTGGCATCCAATTCCTAAACAAAACCTGAAACCCACAGGCCATAAGAGAGAAGATAGACAAGTGGGACCTCATTAAACTGACAAGCTTCTGCAAAGCCAAAGAAACCATCAAGAGAGCAGGGAGACAGCTTACAGACTGGGAAAAAGTATTTGCCAACTCCAGGTCTGACAAAGGCTTAACATCTTGGATCTACAAGGAATTCAAACGTGCTGAAAAGAAAAAAACAAACAACCCCATTATAAAATGGGCAAAAGATATGAACAGACACTTCTCAAAGGAAGACATCTGAGCAGCCAACAGAGACATGAAGAAATGTTCAACCTCACTAAACATCAGGGAGATGCAAATCAAAACCACACTGAGATACCACCTAACTCCAGTCAGAATGGCAACTATCAATAACTCAAAAAATAACAGTTGCTGGAGAGGATGTGGCGAAAAGGGAACACTTCTACACTATTGGTGGGAGTGCAAACTAGTAACCTCTGTGGAAAACAGTACGGCGAATCCTAAAAGATCTAAATATCGACCTCCCCTATGACCCCGCAATCCCCCTACTGGGAATATACCCTGAAGAACTCAAATCTCTCTATCAAAAATATACCTGCACACACATGTTTATTGCAGCATTGTCCACAGTAGCAAGAACCTGGAAGCAACCATGCTGTCCATCAAAAGAGGACTGGATTTAAAAAATGTGGTACATATACATGATGGACTACTACACAGTCATAAAAAAGAACAAAATCATGAATTTCACAGCAACCTAGATGGAACTAGAGTCTATAATACTGAATGACCTCTCACGGAAACAAAGATCTGAGTATCACATGTTCTCACTCATATAGTGGACCTTGAACATCCAATATAATACTATAAGAAAATGACTGACAGTGGTTGGAAACTATGGGAGGAAGGGGATGGGAGATGGGATTAACGGTAGTAAATATCTGTCTGGGGATGGGATGACACCTCTTATCAACTAGGTTGCCTGAATGAAGCATATTTGTATATCTGACCCTTAACTATACCCCACAATATCATAATAAAAAATATTGATTATAAAAAAAAGAATGTATCAAGCATCAGTAAGTATCAAAGCATCAAAGAATACAGACCACGTTCTCGCTAAATGAAATTAAGACATAAATGTGTAACAAAAATGTAACAAATAAGAAATACATTTCACAATTGTAAACTATACTTCTAAATAACGGAGAGATCAATAATAAATCATAACAGAGATTAGAATCTAAATAAACAGTATTAAAAACATTTACATCTCTAAAATAATACTATAGTGGTACATAGTAAAGAAGTTACAGGTTTAGCATTTATATTAGACAAAGATTAAAAGCTTGCAAGGAATTGTTTTCAAGAATTAGGGAAAAAGTTAGGTCAAGGAAAGTAAAAAGAAGGGATTAAAAAGATAAAAATTAAAATGGAGTTTTGTTTCTTGCTAATATGGCAGGCCTAACATTTGTTAAAAACAACTGAAGAAGGACTAGACACACAGATAGAAGATAATGGATAGGTGGCAGACAATAATTTTTTTCTTAAAATCATCAAATTCTTATGAGAAATTACCAGGTCAAGATCTACAGAGGAAAGCATGCCCTAATTCACATTTTATCCTGAGAGCTTTCGTTTGCCTGGGCATAATCAATTTGCATATTGATGGTTTTACAGGGCAGGAGACAACACAAATCCCAGGGCCCAACTAACAATAATATTGTTTTTTTTTTTTAATTTCAAAATTGTGGGGTACAGTCCAGGATTTGGTATACAATTTGTCACCATACAGGTAAGGTTTGGGCCTCCCTTTGGTCCCCACTTCACCTGGTTTAGAATCGGGTATTCTTATTGATGTTATGTCCCTCCCCTTACCACCGGCAGTTTCCGGCTACTGCCAATCCCTTTCTTATAGAATTTCTTATAGTATTATGGTAAATGTTCAGGGTCCGCTTATGTGTGAGAACATGTGATACTCAGCTCCTTGATTCTGTGATAAATCATTGAGTACTATAAATTCTAAATCCATTCAAGTTGCTGCGAAGTTCATAATTTTGTTCTTCTTTATGGCTGTGTAATATTGCATAACGTATATGTACCACATTTTTTTCATCCAGTCCAGTTTCAAAGGGCAACATGTGTGCAGGTATCTTTTTTGCAAAGTGATTTAAATTCCTCCAGGCAATACTATTAAACACTAGTGCTTTCTAAATGTGAAGTACTTCTCTGAGCACATTACATATTTTAACTTTTACAATTCTCACTAAAACCCAATGAGTTCAGTGTTATTAATGTTATCTTCACTTCAGAGATGACAAAATTATGGCACAGTATCAGACAATGGAAGGTGTAATAGGAGACCCTCCTTTCTCATAAATTTGGGATCCAAAAAGACTACATTCTCAATTTGAGTGCTAATTATGCAAAATAGCCCCTCTCTACAAGTGACATCAAGGAAAGTAGCTTTGGTACTGGGGTCTCTGAGAGTTTAAAACCATGTAGTCATAACAAGGACATTTTAATTAGGTTTTCAACAACAAAATGTCCAGAAAAAATGAGCAGCCAAGAGCCACATTTAACAAAGACACAAAGAAACAAGGTACACAAATGAGCAAAATGAAGAAAGGGCAGGCAATAGAAGCTGAAGATTTAGGAATCACAGACAAAAATTATAAATTAACTCTATTCACTAAATTTAAAGGAAAAAAGCCAAAGTAGAAAATATTTGTATGGGACAAGAAACGTACATGTGAAAAGTAAAATTATAACATGTTTAGTAGATACCATAGAGTGGAATCACTATGATCTTGGAATGAGTATGCAAAAAATGCAAATCACAGAGGAAAATATTAAGAAAATTACTTGTGCTAAAATGAAGATTTGGCTGGGCACAATAGCCCACACCTGTAATCTCAGCACTTTGGGAAGCCGAGAGGAGGATTGCTTGAACCTAGAAGTTTGAGACCAGCCTAGGTAACATAATGAGATCTTATCTCTAAAAAAAAAAAAAAAAAAAAAAATTAAAGTAGTCTGGGGTGGTGGTGCATACCTATAGTCCCAGCTACTCGGGAATCTGAGGTGAAAAGATTGCCTGAGCACAGGAGTCCGAGGCTGAGGTGAACCATAACTGTTTCACCGCACTCCAGCTTGAGTGACAGAGTGAGACCCTGACCCTTAAGTAAGTAAATAAATAAATAAACAAATAAATAAATATATAATTTATGCTATTTAAAAGACATCATAGAGGGCAACTGAGAAAATCTATTTGTCAAACATATAACTTACAAAATTTTAGTATCCAGAGAATCCATATGACATCAGTAGAGATCCCTAGGAAATAAATTGATAGGAAAGCAAATGCTATCATTTGGCAGTTTGTCCCTCCAAACTTCATGCTGAAATCTGATCACCTGGAGGTAGGGCCTATGGAGGTGTTTAAGTCATGGGGGCAGATTCTTCATGAATAGATTAATCCCCTTTCTGGGGATGAGGGTCAGTGAATTTCTTACTTTTTGAGTTCCAGAGAGAGCTGGTTGTTAAAAGAGCTCTCCTCTCTTGTGTACTTGTTTCTTTGTGTCTTTGTTATCTGTGGCTCTGAGCTGCTCATTTTTCCTGGACATTTTGTTGTGGGAGTTGTTGAAAACCTAAGATTAAAATGTTAGGACTAGATGGTTTGTGGTTTTAAACTTTGAGACTCAGTGCCAAAGCTACTTTCCTTGAGGTCACTTGTAGAGAGGGGTTTATTCTGCACTCAGATTGAGAATGCCGTCTCTCCTCTCTCTCTTGCTTCCTGTCTTGCCACGTGGTCTGCACACACTTGGCCTTCCATCATGACTGGAAACTTCCTGAGGCCCTCATCATAAGCAGGTGCTAGCGCCGTGGTTCTTGTACAGCCTGCAGAACTATAAGCCAAATAAACCTCTCTTCTTTATAAATTACCTCAGTTACTCCTTTATAGAAACACTAAAGAAATTAAGACGGTGGGTAAAGGACTTCAAGGGACATTTCACAGAGAGGAAAAAATGAATAATTTTTATAAACATGTCCAAACACCTCCACCTCAGAGGTCATCAGACAAATGTAGATTAAAACAAAAATAAAAGATATGTTTCCCCAGAGAAGATTGGCAGTGAGTTAAAGGTTGACAACATCAAGTCTTAGTAAGAATAAGGACAAACTTGAACAATTATCACTGCTGGAAAGAATGCAACTTGATGAAAGAAACTGGAAAACAATTTAGAATTATCTAATAAAATGTGGAATGCACATTCCTTAATGACTCAGCAATTCTACGCCTAGGTTGGAATTCAAGATGATAGGGTCTAGAGAAACTTGCTTATGCGTACAAGGAGACACATGCAAAAGTTTGTAACAGCACTGATTTTAAGAATAAATTCATTAATAGTTGACTAGTTAAAAAAATGGAGGCATAATCATAAATGCAGTATCATACAGCTATCTGCATCAATCCTGATCATTGTAAAAAATAATAAGTTGCACTACCTCCTTGACAGAGAATACATATTATGGTTTCATATATGTAAAGAAGAAAAAAATATTGAATCTATAAAGAAAGTTAAACTTTGAGTGGGAGGAAAGACCTTGGCATGGGAAGGGGAGAACAGAGGAGATTTACAAGGCAATGCCAATGTTCTCCTGCCTGAATTGAGTGGTGGTTACATCAGTATTACATATATTATACTCCATATGTTATAAATATGTGGTGATATGTACTCAGTAGTTAACATGAACAGTTTTTGGCCTAGTGTGGTGGAATTCCAGCACTTTGGGAGTCCAAGGCAGGAGGATCACTTGAGGCCAGGAGTCCAAGACCAGCCTGGGCAACATAGTGAGACCTCATCTCTACAAAAAATTAAAAAAATTAGTCAGGTGTGGTAGCTGGCACCGCTACTAGGGATGTGGAGGTGGAAGGATAATTTGAGTCCAGGAGGTCAAGGCTGCAGTGAGCCATGATTGTGCCACAGCACTCCATCCTGGGCAACAACAAAGTAAGACCTTAACTCAAAATTAAAAATAACAACAAAACTATTTTTGAAAACATTGTAAGTAACAATGGAGTGTAATGTACAAAAGGGATTCCATTTTTAACAGAGTTTGGAGTGTTTGTAGGATATCCATCAGAATGAGTCCCAGGAGAGTTGAATATTTGCCTCTGGAGTGAAAGAAAGAAATCTAGGCTAAAAATATATATTTGCAAATGTTTGGTAATTGCTTGAATGTCCCAAATCAGTAATTCTGGATGTTAGAAAAGATGAAATTCCCTGGTGTAAAGTAAAAATTTCCACCTTTCTTGTGAAAAATGTTCCCCATTGCTTATAGGGAAATGTCAATACATTGGGCTTTATTGTTTGGGGGATTTTGGTTTTTCTCTATATTTATTTGGATTAGGTTTTAGCAGACTCAGGCACTCCACCCCTATACAAACACACACTAATAAAGAATATTTAATGAAAAATGATTGCTTGAAGACATCCAACAACCTTATTGAGACTTGACTGCTGCATAATTTAAAGTGATGGGAACCAGAAATAGCACTAGAGCATCACCAAGCCATTGGCATATGGTATCTGACTGTACAAACGAATACAAACAATAGTAACCGAACTCACTTCAAATTTCCTAACCTCTCTATCAAATACTTTCATAACTTTTTATCAGATATCATGGAACCTACAAAACCATTTGTAATTGACGCACCTTTGCCAAATTCCTTTTTAAATAGCTGTTTTGAAGTGAAATAGAGAGTAAGCCTCCTTCAAGTGGAAGCATGTATTGTATCTGAAGCATAAGGTTTTTTTCAAGTGAAACAGTATAAAAGCAAGTGAACAAGTATTAACTATTTAAAAATAAAGATGAATCGAGTAGAATTTGACCACTCTGATTGAGTGGTTCTATGGTAGCCCATTTATTCTTCTATTTTCATCCTTCATTTCCCTTTTCCCTTCCCAAATATCACGTTTCTAATCAGGCATGATTTTCTGTATAATCAGGGAGGTGATTCCATGGTGTTTTCCTTCACTTCAGTTGCTGGAATTGTTCACCAAGATTTCAGGCATCTGAAACCAGCGCTATTCTAAATGGCTACTTGAGACACTGTAACAATAGGGAACAAAGTCAGCAAAATTTGAGGGCATTCATCTTGTGTTCTTCTTAGATATGTAACTCAACCCCACCCTGGCTTTTGTAAATCAACTTCCCCAAAATTAAATATCTGTGAGTTCGAAATCCTAGTTCATAAAATTGGGTTAAATTCATGCCGACATTCATTTTAAAAAAAAATTGTTTTATTGCCATGTTAGTTTTTCCAGAAGTTTCATATCAATAATTGTATAACTCTTTTTTGATTTTTTTTTTTTTTTGGTCTTTTGTTTCTTTTGGTCTCTATTCAGCAGCATGGGTTAAAAAATAGCAATGAAGTATTTTAGCATAACTATATACACACGGGTGGGAAAATAAACATTTCTCACGATTGAACTAGAATTCACGGGCCAAATAAGCAGTGATGTACAAAGTTCATTGAGAGTTGTTTGTCACTGACCATTTGAAAGGTCAATGCTTCAGCAGAGTAACTATCATCTAATATTTGTTGATACTGAACAATGTGCACTGAGGAGGGAAACAAAAACCTGCTTGTGGATATTGAAATCGAGATTACCAAAAAATTATCTTGGTGCTTAACATCTAGATCTAGGTAATAAAAAGTAAAATGAAAATATGAAGCATGATAATGTGCTAATGCAGAAAGTACACTGAAGTAAAACTAAGAGAATAGTTACATTCAGGGATGGAGGGAGCGACAGAAATGAATGCTGAAGCAGGGGATAGCAGAGTGTGACTGAAACAGAAGGATGGGTAAATGATATTTAAGGTAGTAGCTTTATGGTGGAAGAAAGCAGTTAACCTCGTCAAAGAAAAATACAAAATAGAAAAGATGTCAATGAAATTAAAAACATATTACTATTTTAGTGTCGATTTATAGAGAACCTAAAGTTACCCCAAGCTGTTAGAACATTCTTGGAATTTCATGACTCATCGCCATTTTAGAATAACATGGAATGCAGAGTCAAGTACAAAAAGAATGAGGCGATAAGATGATTGGCAACTGTTAACAGCATTTGGTTCTTGTTTAAATGTCATGCAGAAAATCATAGTAAGATACAGGAGACGACTAAACAAAAGTCTTAATCATTAAGACTAAAAATTCAATGAAGGAAGATTTTAATAACTCCATTCAAATCTAATATATCATGTAAAGCGAAAACAGTTAATAAACACTAATAAATACACAATGTTTGCTCACTGGGCATTTTTGTTTTAAATTAGCAGAAAACCATTGGTCCCAGAATCTGGGTTGTTGCAATAGCCTATCTCGTCTTTCTGCTTTGGTAACCACCGGTCCTTGAATCTGTCGTGGGCCTTTCATATCTAAGAGATCTCATCACTTCCCCAGCTAAAAACACCAGTCCGCCAGCCCGCCAGCACAAGGCAAGGTGTTCCACATCCTTCTGTATCCAGCCTCTGACCCTCCTGTGACCTCATCCTTACTACTCCACTCCGTCCTCATTCTGCCCCAGCCAAACTGACATACCATGTTCCTGCCTGGGGTCTGTGCACTTGTTATTCTCTTATCTAGAACAATTTTCCCCAGCTATACTTATGTTTTCAAGGAATTCTTTCTCTGACCACTGTGTTTAAAATACCAATCCCTCCCTTTGTCTTCGTTTTCTGCTTTTTCTTTCTTCATAGCCCATAAATGTTTATAAAACCCATATTTGTTTATGGGTGTGTTTTACCCAGGACAAGGCCCATCACATAGTGAACACTCAATAAATATGTGTATCAGTGAATACCCCATACTTTCAATGAATTACCAGTCATTCATTTGCAAAGAGTTCTTTTTTGTGTGTCAGGCCTGTTTAAGTACTTTTGCATGCATTCTTCCATTTAATCCTCATAACTACCTATGAGATACATTTGTACTTTAAGCCTTAAGCTTGGTTTATTTTTTCTACACCTGCACTAGCAACTAGCAAGAATACTAACCCCACTTTATAGTCAAAGAAACTGAGGCACCAAAATGTTTCAATATCTTGCCCAAGGTTACAGAACTAGTAAATGATACAGCCCAGATTCCAACCCAGGTAGTCAAACAGATAGTTCCATGCTCTTAAACCACTAAGCTCTACAATTTCTCTATGGATGAATGGATCTGGTCAGCTGGAAATACCTGACATTTGTATGATGCCTTGTAATTTTCAAAAGCTGCTGATATCCATGATTGCCCATGCTATACAAAGGAAGCATAGTCCCCTTGTTATTTTACCACTAAAGAAACTTGACAAATCACTACAAATTTTTAAATACCTCTATTTAATCTGTAGGAAGAAACTGGTATATAAGTGGTGCCAGTCAGTCTCTGAAGAAAAAAAAGATAGGAATTTATAAAACACAGTTCTATTGTAGGGATGCTTACACTCTACCAGGTAAAATAGAAAAATTAACATATAAATTAATGAGTTTTGTGATAACTGCTCTGATAGAAGTTTATACAATGATCAATGTCCTATAACGATAAGTAATCCTGCCTTAGAGTAAGTGAAGACTTTATAAGAGGGTTTAGGGGACAGCTTTAGAACTGAGCGGATGAACATTTTTCCTGCAGAGAAGAAGGGAGAAAAGGCATTATTGGCCCAAAACTTAGCCTGTACTAAGCATGAAAGCAAGAGCATAGAATAAGTGGGTCAAGCAGACAGTTCTATGTGAGGATTGTTGAGTGGGTTTGAGAGGGCGGTAAAAGAACATCCAAAGATACATTGGGTCCGATTATGAAGAAGATTGACTTATTATTATAGCACTGGAAAGCTATCTAAACAAAGCATCAAAGCGTAAAGGATTGGTGTGAGGCAAGATCCAAGGAAGACCCTGAAAATTCTTAGTGATTTTGGGAACATCTTGGGTAAAATACTGATTTCACAAGGAAGCACAGGACCACCATCAGAAGGTTCTTTGCTTTTGCACAGAGTTGGCTTCAAGGCAAGGAGGAAAACAAAACAACCTCCAGGGTATGGTATGTCCCCTCTTGGGGAATACAGAGGGAACAAAGGGAAATTCAGAGGGAATTACAAGCCAATTATAATGATATAAGCAAAGTAACTATTTGACCGAGTGGGATTAGGGCCCTAAAGAGAACTCAGTCACTTTACTTTTATAAATACTTTTTTTAAAAAGTGACTGACTTTTCCTTTAAACATCAAGTTTTGCTTTTTATCCCTTTCACATACACACTGGCAACCAGTATGGAAACTGAACTCTTTAGTAGTTCTCTGAGTAAAGGACTTCTAAATTAGATGGCTAAGAATAATATTAGATAAGCAGACAATTATTCCACATGTTATTCTGACTTAAAGCCCATTTCAACTGTCCAAAATTATTGAATTATTTTTTGGCATCATGCTTTAAGACATGCTATTATACTTGAATTGCTCTCCAAGCCAGGAAAAAAAAGAGGCAGCAATGACTTTGCATATGATCAATAAATCTATTGATTTGATACTATTTCCAGAATAAAAACCTTATTTCCAGAATGAGACTGTTTCTTCTTAGTGCCTCTAGAAAACAAAATAAAAGAGCCATAATAATGTCCTAGTTTGTTTTCTTAAATTTTCTTAAAAGACATTTCATTCACTTCAACTTGTCTGATCCTAACAAAAATTTCATGAGATGGGTATTATCAAGTCTGTTTTACAGGTGAGAAAACTTTGAATTAGCGGTCTTCAAACTTGCATTTGAACATTATTTTTTAATGCCTAAAGTTATTTTATATTTCTATAAAGTTAAAAACATTCTCCATTATACTACATGATTGAGAAACATTATTAGTTTAAATTGAGTTATAGGTGTTTAAATGACTTCCTCAGTCACAAAACTAAAAAAACGCATCATGTCTTTTGAGTCTAAGTCTGCTGTTTTTCTCCAGTATCATGTTCTAGAGATAGTCAAATTCACTAGTAATGCAAGGCAACCCCATCGTCAATAATTGCTGATACTTTCTTAACATTGATACTTTAACCTGCATATTGTATAGGATATGTGTGTATGTATGATTATTTTAGATGTTGACTGTTTTAAAATCTCATAAATTTGAGTGGTTTTAATTAAATCATGTAGTGTCTGGATGCTAGTCTGAACCAAGATTTATCTTTAATTCACCTATAAGGATAGTTTTTCTTTATAAAGCTATAAAATATAGAAGGTAAATTAAATAAGACTTTAAGATCATTTTATACAAATAGAGTCCCATGTTTTCAGAAATTTAAGTAATTTTTGTTCTTCTTCTTCTGTAGTCAAGGCAATGCTGTCCGTGAAGTTTTGAGTAATTCCTATGTATGATTTCTCTCAGAATGCCTAAAACACAAGTAGAATTATAAGTAATTTTTTACTCTTAGTTAATTGTTTCTTATAAGTAGCTTCTCAATCAGAATTTAAGCTCCTGGAGACAAAGACAATGCTTTTATTTCTGCTAGAATTCTCCATATCCCCTAGACTAGTAACTGGACATAAGGTTGACACTTACCACATGTTTGCTGGGGTCTCAGCAAATGCAAGTTATAGGTAGATGCAGGAAGGGTCAGTTGACCAATAATGCAAGTTATAAATTATCCATTTAGTAAGAAAAGTCATACAGAACTTGTACTTGAAAATAGCTTTCAAACTGCAGAAGTTATTTTATTTCATTGTAAAGTAATAAAACTACATTTCCTTATCATAATGTGTGATTTAGACTTGTTACTAATTCAGATTGGCCTTGAAACTAATTAGTAGATTTTATTATGTTTTTATTTTTTTCCTAACATATGTACAGCCAAATTCCAAAGAGGGGCCTTTATTTTAACATTCATTTAAACTATTCTCTGCACATCACTGAACTCAGCATCTTGTAATTCTTATAACTATTATGGAGCATGCAATTGGCTTCTTTTATGAAGAATTGAAAATAGAGAGTTATCCTGTTGAAATAAAGACTTGAGACTCTAGAGAGAGTTCTGTCATTGCTTCCAATTTCACTTGATATCTTTACATTGTGGTGATTAGGTTGTTTGAAAACTTCCAAATCAGCATAAAGAAACCAGAACACTGTGTTCTGTCAGAAACCCTTATAATGTCTCTCTGATTTAAATTGCATGCCCTGAGGGTAGAAATAGAAGTTTTTCTATGCTAGATAAAATATAACTCAGACATCAAATAATATATAATAAAAGTAATAACAGCACTTCCTCATCTCCTAGTAGTGTTTCAAACAATATCAAGGAGACAGTGCCTTGGAAACTTTTTTTTTTATGTTCATTTAGCCTGAAACATATTGTGCTCTTTTCTTTAGAACATTTTATGTATATTTTTACTCAGCTTGAGAAAATACAGTTAAAGTATTTCTTAAGTTAGAAAGCATTTGGGAAATATGTCCTTTAAGTAGATTGGTTTATTTGTCTTCCAAAATCTTTTTTTTGTTTCCCCTTTGCTAAAATGTTAGATAAAACTAAAGAAGAAAAGTATACATTGGTATCCAGACCCCAACAGTATTCCTCCCGCCTCGAGCAACTGCAGACTTATTTTGGGAGAAAAATACTTCCATTACTATTGTTGTATAACAAATTGATCCCAAATTTGATAGTTTAAATTAATAACCTTTTTTTATGCTCATGAATCCCATATTGATGGGGCAGGGCACATTGGGGTGCTTACCTCTGCTCCATGTCTGGGGCTATGAAGAATCCAAGGCCAGTTAGCTACTCAGGGTGGCTGAGGACTGAAATCGCTTAGAGTTGCATTCTTTCAATATGGTGGTGCCTGAACTAAGATGACTTCAAGACTATAACTGACAGGCCAGATGAAGTGACTCATACCTGTAATCCCAGCACTTTGAGAGGCTGAGGCAGGAAGATTGCTTGAGCCCAAGAGTTTGAGATCAGCCTGGACAACATAATGAGACCCCACTTCTACAAAAAATAAAAACATTTTTGGGGTGTGGTGGCTCATGCCTGTAGCTACTCAGGAGGTGAAAGGATCGCCTGAGCCTAGAAGGTCAAGGCTGTGGTGAATGATGATCATGCCACTGCACTCCAACCTGGGCAACAGAGTGAGAACTCTGCCTCAAAAATAAATATGTACATAGAAGTAAACAAATAAATAAATAAGACTACAACTGTTAACAAGAATACGTACAGGTGGTCAGGAGGTTTCTCCATGTGGCTTAACTTTCTCTCCACATGGTCACCTTAGTTAGGGTTGTTGGATCACTCATGGCTCCAAGAGATAGGGTTCTATGGACCAAAGTAACAGCTGCTTAGCTTTTTACAACTCAGCTTCAGAAGTCACACAGTGTCACTTCTGCTGTATTCTACTGGTCAAAGAGACAATAAACCAGGTGGAAGAACAACTCTATAAAAACTCTATGATAGGGACGAACTCTCACATTTCAATAATTAGCCTGAATGTGAATGGACTAAATGCACCACTGAAAAAACATAGAATGACAAAATGAATAAAATATCACCAGACAACAATATACTGCCTTCAAGAGACCCATCATACTAGAAATTACATATACAGACTCAAAGTAAGAAGATGGGAAACAAATTTTCAAGTGAGTGGAACACAAAAGAAAGGAGGAGTCGCAATCCTAATTTCAGACAAAATATCATTTAAGCTACCAAAAATTTAAAAAAATACAGAGGGCCATACATAATGATAAAAAGTTCACTCCATCAGCAAGAAATATCTATCCTAAAAATATATGCACCTAACATAGGTGCACCACCTTTTCTAAAGCAACTCCTAGGAAAATTAAAGAAAGATATTGATTCTAACACCATCATAACTGGGGACTTTAATACCCCACTCACAACCCTAGACAGATCATCGGGACAAAAAATCAGCAAAGAGATTCAGAACCTCAATGTGACTCTGGACCAAATGAACTTAATTGATACCTACAGAACACTCCATCCAAAGACCAGAGAATACACATTCTACTCATCACTGCATGGAATGTATTACAAGATTGACCACATAATTGGCCATAAATCCAGCATAAGCAAATTTAAAAGGACCAAAATTCTACCACGCACCTTCTCGGACCAGGGTGGAATAAAAATAAACATTAACACCAACAAGTTCCCCCCAAAACCCACAAAGACATGGTCACTAAACAGCATGATGCTAAACAACTCCTGGGTCAATGATGAAATCAAAACAGAGATCAAAAGATACCTGGAAACAAATGAAAATGAAGAAACATCGTACCAAAATCTCTGGGATGCCTTAAAAGCTGTAGTTAGAGGGGAATTTATATCCCTACAAACACACATGAAGAAAATTGAAGGAGCACAAATTAACAGCCTAACAAGTCACCTAAGGAAGCTGGAAAAGCAAGACCACAAAAACGCTAAATTTCAGCAGAAGAATCCAGATCACCAAAATAAAAGTCCAAATCCAGGACATAGAAAACAAAAAGATAATTTAAAAAATCAATGAAAAAAAAAAAGCTGATTCTTCAAAAGGATAAACAAGATCGATGGTCCCCTAGCTAGACTGACCAAGGAAAAGAAAGAAAAAACCCAAATAAACACAAGCAGAAACACAAAAGATGAAGTCACAACTGACCCTGAAGAAATACAAAAGATCATCAGAGACTACTATGCACACTTGTATGGAAACAAACTTGAAAACCTCAATGAAATGGAGGACTTTCTGTCATCACACAACCTACCTAGGTTGAAACAAGAAGAAATTGAGACTCTAAATAGACCAATAACAATAAAGGAAATTGACTATGTAATAGGAAAACTACCTACAAAAAAAAGCCCTGGACCAGATGGCTTTCCAGCAGAATTCTACAAGACATTTAAAGAGGAGCTGATAACAATCCTACTGAAGGTTTTCCAGACGATTGAGAAAGATGCAACCCTCCCCAAATCATTTTATGAAGCTAACATCACATTGTTACCTACCCAAGCCAGGTAAACATGCAACAAAAAAAGAGAACTACAGGCCAATATCTTTGATGAACATAGACACTAAAATTCTCAACAAAATCCTAGCAAACCGGATTCAGCAACACATCTCAAAAATCATCCATTATGACCAAGTAGGCTTCATCCCTGGGATGCAAGGCTGGTTCAACATTCGTAAAACCATAAATGTAATTAAACACATCAACAGATGCCAAAACAAAAACCACAGGATTATATCATTAGATGCAGAAAAAGTTTTTGATAAAATCCAGCACCCCTTCTTCATAAAAAACCTCAAACATTGAGGCATACAGGGAATATACCTCAAAGTAGTAAAAGCCATCTACAAGAAACCCACAGCCAGCATACTCCTAAATGGACAAAAATTGGAACCATTTCCCCTGAAAACTGGAACAGAGACAAGGATGCCCACTCTTACCCCTCTTGTTCAATATAGTACTGGAAGTCCTGGCTAGAGCAATCAGAGAAGAGGAGGCAGTCAGGGGTATCCAAATAGGAAAAGAAGAAGTCAAATAATCTCTCTTTGCAGATGACATGATCATGTATCTTGAAACCCAAGAGAATCTGTCAAAAACCACCTTACACTGATAAAGGCCTTCAGCAAAGTCTCAGAATATAAATAAATGTGCAAAAGACAAAAGCATTTCTTTACACCAATAATAAACAAACAGAAACCCAAATAAGAAGCACAATTCCATTCACAATAGCCACAAAAAAAATGAAATACCTTGGCATCTTCCTAACCAGAGACGTGAATGACCTTTACAATGAAAACTACAAAACTCTGCTCAAAGAAATCAAAGATGACACAAACAAGTGGAAAAATATCCCAGGCTCATGGATTGGAAGAATCAACATTGTGAAGATGTCCATCTTACCTAAGGCAATCTACAAATTCAATGCAATACCCATCAAATTACCAGCAACATTCTTCTCAGACCTAGAAAAAAACGACACAGGAATTCATATGGAAACACAAACGACCAAGAATAGCCAGAATAACCTCAGCAAAAAAAAACAAAGCAGGTGGTATCACATTGCCAGACTTCAAACTTTACTATAAAGCTACAATCATCAAAACAGCTTGGTATTGGTATAGGAACAGGCATATAGATCAATGGAATAGAATTGAGATCCCAGAAGCAAAACCTCAATTTCTCAACCAACTCATCTTCGACAAAGCCTCCACCACCTACCACTGGGGAGAGGAGAACCTATTCAGTAAATGGTGCTGGGAAAACTGGCTGACCACATGCAGAAGATTGAAACAGGACCCCTATCTATCCCTATACATAAAAATAAACTCCAAATGGATCAGAGACCTAAATGTAAAACCTCAAACCATAAGAGCCTTAGAAAATGAAGGACACATCCTCATGGAAATTGGAACTGGCATCCAATTCCTGAACAAAACTCAAAACCCACAGGCCATAAGGGAT
>NW_007259657.1:2073072-2084053 GCF_000164805.1 Carlito syrichta | reverse complement strand
AAAGAAAAAAACAAACAACCCCATTATAAAATGGGCAAAAGATATGAATAGACACTTCACAAAGGAAAACATTCGAGCAGCCAACAGACACATGAATAAATGTTCAACCTCACTAATCATCAGGAAGATGCAAATCAAAACCACACTGAGATACCACCTAACTCCAGTCACAATGGCAATTATCAATAACTCAGAAAATAATAGTTGTTGCAGAGGGTGTGGCGAAAAGGGAACACTCCTACACTGTTGGTGGGAGTGTAAACGAGTGCAACCTCTGTGGAAAGCAGTGTGGGGATTCCTAAAAGCTCTAAACATCAACCTCCCATATGACCCTGCAATCCCCCTACTGGGAATATACCCTGAGGAACACAAATCACTCTATAAAAAAATACCTGCACACGAATGTTTATCGCAGCATTGTTCACAATAGCAAGAACCTAGAACCAACCACGCTGCCCATCAAAAGAGGACTGGATTTTTTAAATGTGCTACATATATATGATGGAATACTATGCAGCCATAAACAAGAACAAAATCATGAATTTCACAGCAACCTGGATGGAGCTAGAGTCTATAATACTGAGTGACCTCTCACAGAAACAAAGATCTGAGTATCACATATTCTCACTCATATAGTGGACCTTGATCATCCAATGCACTACCATAAGAAAATTACTGACAGTGGTGGGAAACTGGGGGGGGATGGGACTAATGGTAGTAGACATCTGTCTGGGGACGGGGAGACACCTGTTATCAACAAGGGTGCCTGAAAGAAATATATTTGTATACCTAACCCTTAACTGCACCCCACAATATCAAAATAAAAAATATTGATTAAAAAATATATATATTTCCCATAAAAATCAACATACACTGTCTTCTGCCATAGCAGTTATAATTGAGAAAGCAAACCTCCACTTGAAGCTCTTTACCAGACTTTCTCTCTTAGAGGCATGTTTACATGTCAGTATCTGTCTTTCGTCCCTAGCTTGGTCTATGTCACATACATAATCGATGTATAAAGACAAGATTTTTCCGCTACTGTCAATCCTTTTCTTATAGTATTACGATAGTTGTTCAAGGTCCACTTGTGTGGCAGTTGTGGGAAACTGCCTGCCCCCGGAAGGGGGGAGACACACCTCATCAACAAGGGTAGCTGCACAATGAATATTTGTATACCTAACCCTGAATTGTACCCCACAATTTCAAAATAAAATTTTTTTTAAAAAGACATGACTTTTTGACTACATGTACTTAAGCTCCCTCCTCTTTTCCCTTTTTCTCAAAATTACGTTTTGATCACTTGATCATCTGCTTAATAATTAGTAGTCACTGATTTATCTCACTGTCTTCCACAGATCATCAGAGAAATCGAGGTAAAGGTCTTTCCGTTGTCTTAATGCCTAATCCAGGCTCATGGTCAGTCGGGCCTCTATTCCTTTCTTCTGTGATTTAAGAGACAGGAACTAGCTCCCTTCTTTTCCCATTTGCCTTGGGCAAAGGACAAATCAAGGCAAAGTATCTCTTCTCAGTCCCAAATTCTGCTTTACCATTTCTTATGTAGATCATGACACACTGGACCTTAAGGGATATTTAAGTTATTCTTAACTAAAATGTTCCAGCAAGAATCATTAAGGGTTTGGTGAAGGAAGATTATGCCTCTAGTTTAGTCAATAAAGTCCTTTGAGCCCCACAAGGGCCAAACCTGATTGCTTGTGTCATTAGTCTATCCTCATTTCATGACTTCTTTGTTTCTTCTCCCTCCACAATTCTACCCCACTGAAGTCCTTCCCAGACTTTTCTTTCTTGTGATGTACCACCCTTTCCCACAGAATAATGTACATGCATCCCCCAGTGCTGACTTCGATCTTGCAAATACGTTTTCCACATTAGATGCTTTCCAGATACCCATAACTCTCTCATTCCTGGAAGGAATGATCTCTGGATTGGTGTAGAGGGAAGGAGAAACATGGTTGTATGCTTTCACCCAGACCATAGCTGATTTTCTTGCAAAGTGTCTGAAATCAGACACAGCTTGACACCATGGGGATTAATTTCTTCCAAAGAGCATCTTTAGTATGAAATTGAATTTGTGTTATTCTATTACTAATGTTCTTGACCTTGTTTCTTATGAAATAACACCCTGGCCTCATTATGTCTCTTCCTAACCCAAGTTTTATTACAAAATGCTTCCAGATTTAATGAAACTGTTTCTTTCTGAACCGTCCAGACAAATGATCCATACTTAAAACACTTCCCTCTGGTCAACTAGGTACCTCGTATTTATTGGAAAAGTTGAGAAGAAAGTTGTAAGAACTTCAAGTCCCTGAAGAAGTACCTCCAACTCTTTCCAGATCCGTATTAGTATTATAGAATTTGTAAGATTTTAAGGCCACTTGTAACTCTTCAATTCTCAGTATGTTTTATATCTCTACTGTTAGACTCTTATTTATGCTAAGGTAGTGAAAAATGTCATTGCTTAGATAATCCAGCAGCAATCTCTAAACCAGAGGTCCCCAATTCCCAGGACTGGTACTGGTCTGCGTCCTGTTAGGAACTGGGCTACACAGCAAGAGGTGAGTGGAGGGCAAGCAGAGCTCTGTACTCTGTCAGGTCAGTGGCGGCATTAGATTCTCACTGAAGCATGAACCCTACTGTGAACTGTGCATTTAAGGGATCTAGGTTGAGCTCTTCTTATGGGAATCTAATGTCTAATGATCCATGCCCCTCACCCCTCGTCCATGGAAAATTGTCTTCCACGAAACTGGTCCCAGATGCCAAAAACTTTGGGGACTGTTGCTCTAAACTCATAGTAACAATGGAAGTCCTTATAATAGAAAAGACTCAACAAATAAAGGAAACCTAAGCATATTTTTCTAAATAGTCTTCCAATAAAAGAATGGAGAAGAAGTTTCTAGGATTGGCACATAATCATTTATAATCAAATATGTAATAATGTAATCATAGAGTCTCCCTTAATTCTAAATATAAACTCCCTTCTGCTTATACTGAACACGTTTAAAGGCATAAGGAGAGTAGATGCAATGTAACAAAGATGCTACATAGGCACATTCAACTTCTCAGAATTCAACTCTGTGCTCTGCAAAAGAAAGGGAAGGAGAATTATTTAAGTGTATGTCATTCAGGAAGTTTTGCCTATCATTTCTCTCAAAGAGTAGGCACTAGCTGTGAATGTGAGAAGGACAATAGAAAGCAAGAATTTCCTCCAACTCAGTCCTTTCTATATTAGTGTGACCTCTCTGCTCTTTCAGCAATTTAAGGCACACTTAAGGCCAGCTTTGACTATACACGATCTTTTGCTGGTAGGCTCAGTCGCAGGACATGATGGGCTCCTCCCTGTAACTTCATTTAGCTGGCTCATCCCTGTCTGGAAGGTTGAGCACTCTAGGCAGTTCTGCTGCCTGGGATGGCTCTGAGGAGTCTATACCAATCCCTCCTCCAAGACACAGAGCTCATCACCCTGGATTGGCCCCATGCTACTTGTACTGGCTCACTCCAAAAATCCTCACCTTTGTGAAACTTTTCCTAGTTTTTTCAATATAAGTTTTGAATACTTAAAAAGTAACTGGAAATAATGGAAAAATTAACTGGAAAGAAGTAATGGAAATATGTTAAACAATGATTCTTTTTAAGTGTGAGATATGAGTGATCTTTCTAGTTCTTTACACTTTTAAAAAAATTTCTCAGTCATACTCACCTAAGTACTTAGTTCTTTGATAACATAAAAAATAGAGTTAAAAAAGTTAAACATGATTTTCTGGACAAATCTAAAAGTTTGAAGTTATGTTGTATATGACATTTCCCTGATCTGGGTAAAAGTGATCAATAAGAGTTTCACAGGGAAACAAAATGTGTTTTTATTTTAATCGTTAATTTTTCTGAAAAGGCTTAGGACAAATTTGTCATGTGTGTCAAGTTTGTGTGTGTGTCAAGTTTGTTAGAGAAGAAATTTAGCAAAACATACACAATTCTTCCTTTTTCTCATAATTTTATGCCTAATTCTCTCTGAGCTAATAGAAAATCAGAGTAATTGATTTTTAACTATAAGATTTTCTTTAGTTTAAGCAACTGAGAGAAGATTAAAATTAGCTGTTGCACAGAGCTAAAATTGGTTTACTCACTCAAAGTCATCATTATTTTTTAGATAATCACTTTTGAATACTAGAAAATAGGAATGGAAAAGGACTCATTAGTTGCTAATCACCTATTATGGGCCAAGTTATGTGTTAGGTGTTTGCATACATTATTTTCTTTGATTTGAACAACCCCATGAAGTGGATATTTTTCTTACTTTACAGCTGGATGAAAGGAAGCTTAGAAAGATTAACTTTACTAGAGTCACATAGCTAGTAAATAGAAGTGACAAGATTCAAAACAGATTGTTCTGATTTCAAAGTCTTTCCTGGAAACCAAAATGAAAGTAAATATTATATAAATAGTAATCTATTTTGAGATTAGAATGAAGATGAGATAGAAGCAAGTTAATACATTTTTGCCTTGGTAATATTATAGATTAAGTTCTCTTAGGAGAATGCTGTTTAATTATATGCATATCCTTTAATTTTCAGATTTAATGAAGACAGTAATGATAAAAGCAACTAGCATTGTAGTTTTTTTTCCATGTTCCTGGCACTGTTCAAGTCATTTTAATTGAATTAATTCATCCTCACAGCAACACCATGAGATAAGTATTATTATTATTGTTTATATTTAAGGAGAATTTGTGAGATTGCTAAAGATACAAGATGGCTTTCAGATTAATGGGTCAGAAAACTGGGGCAGCTGGAAAACTCTATTTACAAAACAATTTGAACTTTATGGGAAAGATACTGTGAGGATTAGCATCAGCTACAAGGTTAACTGGGCCCCCCTTATCCTAGTTTCAAGGACGAATGAAAACAGCCTACATCTCAAAAGAAAAGTACTCATCTATGCTCTGTGAGACCCTTGATCACTAAAATATCATGCACAGTTAAGAAAAGCTTAAGAACAAACTTTCACCACATTTTCATTGTTATTTCTTGTCGACCATTGAATTTCTTTCTAGATGTCAGCAGCATTTAACGTTTTTGTGTCTATAAACTATTCAAAAGTAAATTAGCCTTCAAGATGGCCATGCCTATGGCTCTGTTAAAACTTGTGAATGTCTTGAGATAGGATAATTTACTTATTCCTGCTCTTGGGGAATAATTCAAGGAGTGATTTTATTATTTGAATTGTGTTATTAAGGCCTATGAGGTAGATTAATCTTTAAAGTAAACTTATTCACAAGTATTTAGTTTGGGAGGAAATAGAGTTGCACTTTATACATATCTTAAACATTATTCTTGGAATTTCAAAGTTATTATATTTGGGATATGGAAAAATGGGTGCATTCATTTCCTTACTATTTTTTTAAAAGACGTTTATTAAACATATTACAGATTATGCTTTTTTCTTCCAGTCACAAGAAAATAGCTTGATATTTGAGTGTTTAGTGACTACTTGTAGGATTTAGAATTAGTGATAAGCCGGGCTCGATGGCTCAGCCTGTAATCCTGCGCCTTTGGGAGGCTGAGGTGAGTGGATTGCCTGAGCCCGTGGGTTTGAGACCCGCCTGGGCAGGCGAGACCTCATCTCTACAATAAAATAAAATAAAAAAATTAGCCAGGCGTGGTAGTGCACGCCTGTAATTCCGGCTACTTGGAAGGCTGAGGCGGAAGGATCGCCTAACCCAGCAGGTCCAGGCTACGGTGGCCAGGAGCGGCCACTGCACTCCAATCTGGGCGACAGAGTGAGACTGCAACTCAAAAAGAAAAAAAAAAAGATATCTAGAAACAAATGTTAAGCCGGGCTCGGTGGCTCAGCCTGTAATCCCGCGCCTTTGGGAGGCTGAGGTGAGTGGATTGCCTGAGCCCGCGGGTTCAAGACCCACCTGGGCAGCGAGACCTCATCTCTACAATAAATCAAAAAAATCAGCCGGGCATGGTAGCGCACACCTGTACTTCCAGCTAGTTGGAAGATTGAGGTGGAAGGATCGCCAGATCCCAGCAGGTCGAGGCTGCGGTGCCCGGGAGCGGCCACTGCACTCCAGTCCGGGTGATAGAGTGAGACTCCAACTCAAAAAAAAAAAAAAAAAAAAAAATTTGTGATAATTTTTATAGGCATTTTTTAAAAGCTAATTGATATTAAATCCATAAACCTAATATTTAGAATAATGAAAATTAGAAGCAAATGGATGAAGTGTCTATATAAAACTTTAGTAGACTTCTGAAGATTGTAATAAATTCTATAAAATAAATGTGCACATATGTTTTTCTGGTCCCTAAATATCTTGAAATACATTATTGGAAATAGGAGAATATAAATATTAATGCATAATATGATGGAAAAATACATCATTTATAAAGTATTATGTTGAAGGACCTAGGACATAATTTTTTTAAAATTAGTGGATCATTGTCATGTCTATATGAAAAAGTAATATTTATTTTTTCTCTATGAAAAGAGTCTTTATAAGATGTTGTCAGACACCAGTTTTGTTGTCTTTTTTAAGAAACATTTAGAACATTAAATTATTTACAGAGGTAGCTATTAGTTGTTCAAAATTGATATTCTTTGTGAGGAATTATGTGTTCATTGTCTTTCATGCACACAATTTTATACTCTATCCCACCAGTCCATCAATGGATTATCAGAGTATTCATGTCAATTCCCAAGGCAACATCTTGAAATGGCAAGTCGTGTCTGGGGAGACATCCTGTGATGGATTAAAAAACAGAGCCATTAGGATTTATCCTAGCAATCTAGGAAAAGCTGGATGAAGAGATAGAAAGAGCTCAGTCATGTTAGAAATAGCAGGTGACAACAGTCATAAGGAAAATATTGGGTATTTGAACAATACAGATAACTTTTTCCTGATGCACAATTTTCAACTATTTATGATGGTCAACAGAAAGGATTTCTCATTTAGGGAAGAGAGTCATGGGTTGACAATAATTAATAAAAAAATGCTTACCATAGTTTTTGGTGTTTATGCTCTTTTCCCTCCCAAATAAACATAAAGTCATTTTGTCAGACAAGTAATATTGGTTGAAGTATGATACATATATATTTATTCTTTAGTAGTAATTTCTGTGGCCATGCTATACTCAGATGATGGACTTATTTAGGAATTATCTCCATGGTATGTTAGGATTTCCAGGCTAGAGGTTCCCAACCAGGGCACCAGAGTAAGATAATATGCTAAATTCAGAATCAAGATGCGCCAAGACTATTATACCTCCAGCTTCGGGGTAGCCAAATGGAGCTGGAATTGGATCATCTCAGAATAATTGTTTTCTACTATGACTTAACTTCATAAAGTAGTGATATCTTACTTTAGAACCATATATCTGATATTCAAGATGGTCAACACTTAAAGGGTATAATTTGGCTAAGTCATATCAGCCTCTCAAGTTGTCTATGCAGTAAGGAAAGGTCCCTTAAGCTTTTGCAAATTAAACTATTTTATGTTGAGATAATTACATATTCAATTATATATTATATAATATATTAATTAATTAACATATAATAATTATATATGCAATTTAAAGAAATCATATAGCAATCTCACGTGTCCTTCACTCAATTTCCTGACTTATAGCATCTTGCAAAATTATAGTCTAAGGAACTATCCAGAATATTGACATTGATATAGCCAATCAAGAAATAGAACAACCCACCCCTCAGAGTCCATATATTGCCCCTTGGTAGCAATATCTACCTACTCCTATTCTTAAAATCTGAAAACCATTCATCTGTTCTTATTTTTTAAATGTTGTCATGTAAACAGAATCAAAAAATGTTATGTAAACAGAATCAAACACTATGCAACAGTCTTTGGGAATTGGCTTTTTTTCACTGAGCATAACTATCTGGAGTGTCATCATATACTCATAGTCTATTCTTCTTTATTATTGAGTGGTGGTTCATAGTATAGATTATACACCTCAATGTGTTTTCTCATTCATTCATTGACAGGCATCTAGGTTATTTCCAGTTTGAGGATACTACAATCAAACTGCTATGATCATTTGTGCACCTATTTTCATGTGCATGTAAATTTTCACTTTTATGAGATAAATGTCCAAGAGTACAATTGGTGGGTTGTATGCTAAGTTACATGTTTGGTTTTATAACAATTTGCGAATTTTTTTCTGAATGGCTGTATTTTCCATTCTTACCAGCAATGCCTTTTTTCATTTCCACCACCAATTTATGAATGTTTCAGTTTCTCCACATTCTCTCCAAAATTTGCTGTTGTCATTATCTTTTTTTAATATCTCATTGTGGTTTTAATTTGCATTTCCCTTATGATTATTAATATTGAATTTTTTTATGCCTGTTGGCCATTTGTGTATCTTCTTTTGAGAAATTGTCTATCCAGGCTCTTGGCCAAATTTTTTTTAAATTATAAAGATGTGGAGTACAATTCAGGGTTAGGTATACAAACATTGATTATGCAGGTACCCTTGTTGAAGAGGTATGCTCCTCCTTTCCCTAGTAGTTTCCCTTAAATGCCAATCACACCCCTCCTCCCCAACAGTTTCCCACTACTGCCAATCCCTTTCTAATAGTATTATAATTGTTCAAGGTTCACTTACTAGTGAGAACATATGGTACTCTCTTCTTTGTTTCTGTGATAGATAACCAATCACTGAGTATGATCAACTCTAAATCCATCTAAGATGCTACAAAGTCCATATGTTTGTCCTTCTTTATGACTGCATAATATTCCATTGTGTATATGAACCACATTTTTTTAATCAATGGGCAACATGGTTGGTTCCATGTTTTTGCTATTGTGAATAGAGCTGCAACAAGCATACATGTGCAGGTATCTTTTTTGTAGAATGATTTGAGTTCCTCCAGGTATATTCCCAATAGGGAAATTGCTGGGTCATATGGAAGGTCAATGTCTAGTTCTTTCAGAAATTGCCACACTGTCTTCCAAAGAGGTTGCACTAGTTTTCATTCCCACCAGTGGTGTAAGAACGTTCCTTTTTTTCTGCATCCTCGCCAGCATCTGTTGTTGCTTGTTTTATTAATGATGACCATTCTTACTGGGGTTAACTGGTATCTCAATGTGGTTTTGATTTGCATTTCTCTGATGGTGAGTGAGGCTGAACACGTTTTCATGTGTCTATTGGCTGCCCGTATATCTTCTTTTGAGAAGTGTCTATTCATGTCTTTCACCTACTTTTTAATGGGGCTGTTTGTTTTTTTTCTTTTGGCATGTTTGAGTCCCATGTAGATCCTAGAGGTTAGGTCTTTGTCAGATGTACAGTTGGCAAATATTTTTTCCCATTCTATGGGCTGTCTCCCTGCTCTCTTGATGGTTTCTTTTGCTTTGCAGAAGCTCGTTAGTTTGATGAGTTCCCACTGGTCTATCGTATTTCTTAAGGAATGGGCATGTAGTGTTTTAAATAGGTAGGAATTGGTTGCCAGTTCCAATTTCCATAAGGGTGTCTCCTGCATTTTCTAAGATTCCTATAGTTTGAGGTTTTATGTTTAGGTCATTGATCCATTTAGAGTTAATTTTTGTGTATGGTGATAGGTAGGGGTCCTGCTTCAATCTTCTGCATGTGATCAGTCAGTTTTCCCAACACCATTTACTGGACAGAGTCTCCTCTCCCCGGTAGTTGTTGTTGGAGGCTCAAAGATGAGTGGTTGAGGAGTTGAGGCTTTGCTTCCAGAATCTCTATCCTATACCATTGGTTCATATGCCTGTTCTTGTACCAACAGTAGGCTGTTTTGATTACTGTAGCCTTACAGTAAAGTTTGAAGTTTGGAAATGTAATACCTCCTGCTCTGCTTATTTTGCTAAGGATTGTTTTGGTTATTCATGGTCATTTATATTTCCATATAAATTTCTGTATTGTCATTTCCAGGTCTGAGAAGAATGATGTTGGTAACAATGGGTATTGCATTGAATCTGTAGATTGCCTTTAGTAGGATGGACATTTTAACAATGTTGATTCTTCCTATCCATGAGCATGGAATATTTTCCCATTTGCTTGTGTCTTCTTATATTTCTTTGAGCAGTGTTTTGCAATTCTCATTGTAAAGGTCGTTCACTTCTCTGATTAGGAAGATGCCAGGGTATTTCATTTTTCTGTGGCTATTGTGAATGGGATTGTGCTTTTAATTTTGGTCTCTGCCTGTTTGTTGTTGGTGTATAGGAATGCAGCTGTCTTTTGCACATTTATTTTGTACCCTGAGACTTTGCCAAAGTCCTTTATCAGTACAAGCAGGTTTTTGACAGATTATCTTGAATTTTCAAAGATGGGATTATATCATCAGCAAAGAGGGATAACTTGACTTCCTCTTTTCCTATTTGGATATCCCTGATTTCCTTCTCTTGTCCAATTGCCTGGGCTAGTATTTCCAACACAATGTGGAACAAGAGGGGTGAGAGTGGGCAGCCTTGTCTTGTTCCAATTTTCAGGGGAAATGTTTCCAATTTCTGTCCATTTAGCAATATGTTAGCTGTGAGTTTATCATAGATGGCACTTACTATTTTGAGGTATGTTCCTTCTATACCTAGGTGTTTCAGCGTTTTTATCAAGAAGGGATGCTGGATTTTATTAAAAGCTTTTTCTGCATCTAATGATATAATCATGTGGTTCTTATTTTTACATCTGTTGATGTATTTAATTACATTTATGGTCTTGTGAATGTTGAACCAGCCCTGCATCCTGGGGATGAAGCCTACTTGGTCATGGTGGATGATTTTGAGATGTGCTTTTGGATCTAATTTGCTAGAATTCTATTGAGTACTTTTGCATCTATGTTCATAAGGGATATTGGCCTGCAGTTCTCTTTCGTTGGATCTTTACCTGGCTTGAGTATCAGTGTGATGTGAGCTTCATGAAATGATTTAGGGAGAATTCCATCTTTCTCAATTGCCTGAAATACTTTCTTTTTTTTTTTTTTTTTT
>NW_007259657.1:2054748-2072837 GCF_000164805.1 Carlito syrichta | reverse complement strand
GGCTGATTTTTTTGATTTATTGTAGAGATGACATCTCGCTGCCAGGCGGGTCTTGAACCCGCAGGCTCAGGCAATCCACTCATCTCAGCCTCCCAAAGGTGCGGGATTACAGGCTGAGCCACCGAATAGTGGAATACTTTCAATAGGATTGGTAACAGCTCCTCCTTGTACCTTTTGTAGAATTCTTCTGGAAAGCAATCTAGTCCAGGGTTTTGTTGTTTTTGTTGCTGTTGTTGTTGCTTTTTGTGGATAGTTTTCATATAAAAGAGTCAATTTCCTGGATTGTTATTGGTCTATTTAGTGTCTCGATGTCTTCTTGTTTCAACCTGGGGAAGTTGTGTGATGTCAGAAAGTCTTCCATTTCATTTAGGTTACCAAGTTTGTTTCCACATAGGTGTACATAGTAATCTCTGATAATCTTTTGTATTTCAATGGGGTCAGTTGTGATTTGATCTTTTGTATTTCTTATTGTGTTTATTTGGACTTTTTCTCTCTTTTCCTTACTCATTCTGGCTAGAGGTCCATCAATTTTGTTAATTCTTTCAAAGAACCAGCTTTTTTTTGGTTGATGTTTTCTATGATATTTTGGTCTTCTATGTCCCATATTTGGGCTCTTATTTTGGTGATTTGGATTCTTCTGTTAAAGTTTGGGTTTTGGTGGTCTTCTCTTTCCAGCTCCCTTAGGTGATTTGTTAAGCTCTCCACTTGTGATCTTTCCATTTTCTTGATGTGTGCTTGCAGAGATATAAGTTCCCCTCTTAGAACTGTTTTCATGGCATCCCGGAGGTTTTGATAAGATATTTCTTCATTTTCCTTTGTTTTCAAGAATCTTTTAATTTCTGCTTTGATTTCAGTGTTGACCCAGTAGTTTTCAGCATCATGCTGTTTACTGTCCATGTCTTTGTGGGTTTTGGGAAAATTTTGTTGAAATTTATTTTTATTCCACTGTTGTCTGTGTGTACATGGCAAGATTTTAACCTAATGGAATTTGTTTATGCTTGATTTATGGCCAAGAATGTGATCAATCTTGGAGTATGTTCCATTTGGTGGTGAGTAGAATGCATATTCTGTGGCTCCTAGGTGGAATAATCTGTAGATATCTATTAAGTCCATTTGGTCAAGTGTCAAGTTTAGGTTCTGGATCTCTTTGCTGATTTTTTGCTTCAATGCTGTATCTAGGGCTGTTAATGGGTTATTCAAATCCCCTGCTATAATAGAGTCAATATCTTTTTTTAGTTTACTTAGTAGTTGCTTTATAAATGCTGGTGCTCTTGTGTTGGGTGCATATACTTTTAGGATGGATATTTCTTGTTGATAAATTGAAACTTTTATCATTATGTAGTGTACTTTTGCACCTTTTAAATTTTTGATAGCTTAAAGGTTGCTTTGTCTGATATTAAGATTGCAACTCCTACCTTCTCTTGTGATCCATTTGCCTGGAAATTTGTTTTCCATCCTTTAACTTTGAGTCTGTGTGCATCCCTTGTAGTGAGATGAGTCTTCTGGATCCAGCAAATAATTGGGTCATGGTTTCTTATGCAGTTTGCCATTGTGTGTCTTTTCAGTGGTGCATTTAGACCATTCACATTCAGGCTGATTATTGAAATGTGATTGTTTATCCGTCATGAGGTTCTTATAAAGTTTTTTCTTTGTTTATTTTCTCTTGGCTTTGAGGTTAATGTATGTGAGTTTTCAAGTTTCTTGTTGCACTGTATCCTCTGTTGATTCTGTGCTCTACTGTTCTCTTGGGAAGTGTGTGGTCATTCCTTTTTTCTTTCTTCTGTGCTTAATACCTTTTTATGTGTCTCCTGTGGAGTTGATCTGGAAGCTGCATAATCTCTTAGGGATTGGATGTCTGTGAAGGATTTTAATTCTCCATCACTGATGAAACTAAAGTTGACTGGATAGGAAATTCTTGGTTGAAATTGTTTATCTTTGAGGACTTTGAATATAGGGCTCCAGCCCCTTCTTTCTTGTACTTGTTTCTGCTGATAGGTCTGCTGCTATTCTGATTGGTTTTCCCCAGCAGGTAGTCTGACCTTTCTTCTTGCTGCCTTTAGGATTTTTTCTTTTGTGTCTACTTGGTGTAGGTGAATTACTATGTGTCTAGGGGTTGGTCTTCTCATTTGATGTCTTGTGGGGATTCTCTGTATCTCTTTTGCTTTGCTGGTCACATCTCTAGTGAGATGGGGAAAGTTTTCTTGGATTTCTCCTGGAATACTTGCTACAAGTTGTTCTTGGTTTCCCTTTCTTCTTCTGGGATACCAATCAGGCATAAGTTTGGCCTCTTGATATAATTGCACATCTCTTGTTGGCTTTGTTCTTTCTTTCTGAGTCTTCTTTCTATGTTTTTTACAGATTGGGTTAATTCCATGCTCTGGTCTTCAAGTTTTGGGATTCTTTCTTCAGTTAGATTAATTCTTCTTTCCATGCTTGTCATCTTATTATTTATTTCCTGGATGAAATTTTTTATTTCTAAAATCTCTGTCACAAGTTCTTTCAGTGTTGCATCTTGTCTTTCTTGAGTCTTATTCACTGTTTCCATCCATTCCCTAATCCCTGTCATATTCTGGGACCAGTCATTGGTGACTTCCATTGTTTGAGCACCAAGGTCTGACTTTCAGGAGTTTTGTCTTTGGTACACTTGAAAATGCCTGAGGTCTTCCTCTGGTTTTTCCTCATTTGTGACAGATCTCTTGTTTTTAGTTCCATTATTTAGTGTCAGTGGGAGAGACTTTCCCTTCTTATGTTTGCTCAGTCCTCTATTCTTCCCTATACAGTCTCTGACTTTGTTCACTGATCTCTTTGGAGTCCTTCCTTGTCCTTTTCTGGCCACATCCTTTGTCCTGTGGCTGGATCAGGGTGGGTGGTGTGGTTTCTGGAACTCAGTACTCAGCAGGTACCTCCAAAATTTGTGCTTTCAGGATATTCCTTCTGGGTCATAATCAATTCCTTAGTAGTTGATCCACCAGTCACAGAGATTGGGTCTGTTGCTCTGTGGTAAATAAGTTGGAGCACTTTACTGCCCTGTCTTCAAAATGGTGATGGGATGCCTCTCTTGTCCTCTTCTGTGGGACTTTTCTTCTGGACTCCCTCTGCAGCCCCTGCTGCCAGTGCCCTGTCAGGTGCTGAAGTGGTGAGGCAAAGCCAAGAGCCAGCAGTCTCTCTCCTGCTACACTGGTGAGGGAGAGCCTGGGGCAATATTTTCTCCCCACAACTTTTGTCCATTTAAAAAAAATAATAATGGCACTCAGCTTCTGCAACCCACTGGGGTGCAAGGTACAGAAACAGGATGGACTGTGGACCCAGAGGGCTTGTCTCTTTGCCCATTTTTCAAATCTGGTGTTTTCTTCCTATGCATATGAGTTTCTTATATATTTTACCCACTTCCTATTTGGCTTTTTGGGAAGGTGTTTGTTTGTTTGAGTTGGAATCTCACTTTGTTGCCCAGGCTGGAGCACAGTGGCATGCTCATCACCACCCCAGCATCAACCTGCTGGGCTCCAGTGATCCTTTTGCCTCAGTCTTCCAAGTAGCCAGAACTGCAAGCATGCACTACTGTATCTGGCTAATTTTTTTTTTTTAATTGTAGAGAGGAGGTCTCACCAATTTGCCTTGGCTGGAGCACAGTGGCATGCTCATCGCCACCCCAGCATCAACCTGCTGGGCTCCAGTGATCCTTTTGCCTCAGTCTTCCAAGTAGTCAGAACTGCAGGCATGCACTACCGTGTCTGGCTAATTTTTTTTTTTAAATTGTAGAGATGAGGTCTCACCAATTTGCCTTGGCTGGTCTCAAACTCGCAGTCTCAGGCTATCCAGTTGCCTCAGCCTCCCAAAATGCTAGGAAACAGACTGAGCCACTGAGCCTAGTTTTTGGTAGAGTTTTTACTGATGATTTTTAAGAGTTCTTTATATGTATTCTAAAATTGAGTCCTTTGATAGATATATGGTTTGCAAATATCTTCTTTCACTCTGTAGTTTGTCTTGCCACCTTCTTAGAAGGGTATATCACAGAGAAAAATGTTTAATCTTGATAAGAATGTACTTATTTATTTATTCATTTGGGATAATGTTTTTAGTGTAAACTCCAAGAATTTTTACCTTTTCCAGATCTCAAAGTTTTTCTCCTATGCTTTTTTAAAAAAGTTTTGTTTTGCAACATTTTGTATTTGAGTCCATAATCTTGAGTTAATTTTTGTATAAGGTGTGATATTTAAGGTATGAGGTGTGTTTTGGGGGGTTTTCTCTTGTTGTCGATGTCATCTATAGATTGCTCCTGTGCCATTCAATAAAAAGGTTTCCCTTCATCCACTGAATTATTTTTGCATCTCTGTCAAAAATTGATTTGACATATTTTTGTGGGTATTATGGATTCTCTTTTTTATTTTATCTATATCTGTCTCTCCACGAGTACTACATGGTCTTGATTACTATACCTATGTGGTAAACTTTAATAGACAATGCATGTTTTATACCAGTATATTGTCAGTTTCTTGTAGAGTGTCTGGCAAATAGTAGATAAACAATGTCTTTATAAGATATAATGTATTTACTTTATTGAGATATAATTTAAAGTATAAAATTCACCCATATAAAGTGCAGTTATGTGACTTTAGCATATGCTCAGAGATGTGCAACAATCCTCACAATATGATTTTAGAGCATATTTATCATCCAAACAAGAAACCCACTACCCATTAGCAGTCACTCTCCCATCTACTTTCTTTTTCAGTCCTAGACAATGATTGATCTAGTCTTTGTCTTTATAGATTTGCCAAGTCTGGCTGAATATTTTATTTTAATAAATTCATATTATATGTAGCCTTCTGTGACTGACTTCTTTCATGTAGCATAATCTTTTCAAGGTTCATTCATGTAATATATATCAGTACATCATTCCTTTTTATGATTAATATTCCATTGAATGGATATACTAACATTGGTTATTCATTCATCAGTTTATGGACGTTTGTGTTGTTTCCACTTGTGAGTACTATACCTAATACTGCATGAACAATGATGAACAGGTTTTTGCATGGGCATCGGTTTTCACTGCTCTTAGATATCTAAAATTAACATTACTGGGTCATATAAGTTTATGTTTAATTTTTTGAGGAAATCCCAAACTGTTTTCCAAAGTGGCTGTACCATTAAACAACTTCATTGGCAGTGTGTAAGGGCTGTAATCATTCTATATCCTTACCACTTAAGATAGTTTAAGATAATAGCATGTTATGTCTTTCTTATTATACTTATCTTACTGGTTGTGAAGTTGTAATGCATTGTGGTTTTGATTTGTATTTCCTTGACAATTAATGATGTCAAGAATAGTTTTATATGCTTACTGTCCATTCTTTGGAGAAATATCTATTTAGTTACTTTGCTTATTTTTTACTTGGACTCTTTATATTATTTAGTTGTAAGAGTTCTTTATATGCTCAAGATTCAAGCACCTCAGACATATGATTTGCAAATATTTTCTCTGATTCTGTGGCTTTCATTGTCACTTTTGATGGTGTCCTTTGAAGCTCACACAAAAAAATTAATTTTGCTAGCATATAATTCATCATGTTTTGTGCCCTAGGTAAAAAAAACACTTGGAAATTTTGGCAGGGTAGTTTTTCATCACTTACTTAATTTGTTTACTTGTAATAGGTCTATTCAGATATTCTGTTTGTTCTTGAATCAGTTTCACTTGTTTGTATCTTTATATAAATTTTCTCATTTCATCTAAAGTTATCTAATTTGTTGGCATACTGTGTTATATAGTATTTCTTTTTCATTATTTTTATACCTGTAAAGTGTGTAATTATGCTCTCATTTTTATTCCTAACTTTAGTAATTTGATCTTCTTTTTTCCTTCATAAGTCCAATTAAGTGTTTGTCAATTTTGTTGCTGTTTTCAAAGGACCAACTTTTGCCTTCGTTAATTTTTTCTATTGTTTTTCTGTTCTTTATATCATATATTTTTCTAATCCTTATTCACCTGCTTCTTTGTGTTTAGTTTGATTTTGGCTTAGTTTGGTCAATGTCTTAAGGTGGAAGATTAGATTATTAATTTTGAAATCTCTCTTTTTTTAATAAACATATTAGAAACTATAAATTCTACTCCAAAAACTGTTTTTATTGCATCACATAAATTTTAATATGTTCTTTCTTTCTTTTCATTCATGTGAAAGTGTTTTCTAATTTACTTTGTGATTTACTCTTACAACCTAATTCCTCTGATTTTTTTTGCACCACATTTTTTAGCTATTTTCTTAGTGGTATTTCTAGGGCTTACCATAGAAGGCAAAACTTATCAGAATCTACTTCCAATTTGCACTGTCTTAGTTACAGGGCAATATGAAAACGTTACTCTTAAACAGTTCTATTCCTTCTTCTCCCTTTTTGTGCTATTATTATTATAAATATTTTATGTGTGTATATTTCATGCAATATGTTGCTATATTTATTCAATATATTAATAAGTATTCTATTCTATGCACTATATATAATAATTATTAGATTAATCTAATTTTTCTAATTTTTTTTCACCACACTGTTGAGAGTTTTTTTAGTAATTGCTCTAGGGCTTGCCATGGACATCTTAACTTATCAGAATCCGCTTCAGATTTGCACTGTCAGTTGCAGGGAAATATCAAAATGTTATTTCTATATAGTTCTACTTCTCCATTTTTGTGATACTGTTGTCGTAAATATTACATGTGTTTAGAAATATATATCGTGCAATATATTGTTATAATGATTGTTTTATATAATTTTGTGTCTTATAATGAAACCAAAAGGAGAAAGAAATATATATATATATATATATATATATAGAGAGAGAGAGAGAGAGAGAGAGAGAGAGAGAGAGAGAGAGAGAGAGTGTGTTATATTAACATGTATCTTACCCTTAGTGTTTCTCTTCATTGTTTTCTGTTGATTGGAGGTACCATATGATGTCATTTCCTTACTCCATTACACTCTGTTTCCACCTACTCCCTTTGTGCTTTTATTGTCAAATATATCACATTTCTGTATTTATAGTTTCAACAATATAATTATATATATGCTGTTTTATATAATTGTTTTTCAATTCAGTTAACCATATTCTTTTAAGACAGTAAGCCTCACTTTGACAAGAACACATACATATTTAACAATGGATTATAGCTTTTTCTTAGATATTCCCACAGAAATTCCCAGGTACTTGGAATAAAACAAGGATTAAAATATATTCTTGCCTTCAACAGACTTACAGACTTCAGAATTATCTACTCAACAGATTTACAGACTTCAGAATTATCTACTCAAACATGGTTCTTGTTTTTCTTAAGAAAATAAAAAACTGTAAAGTGTTAGTTAAATATCTAATAAAACACACAATGCACATACACACACACACATACACACATATGCATAACACAGCGGGTTTTAATATTTTTGTTGTCTCACAACCCTTTGAGTAGATGATTGGGGCTGGTGGTAATCCAAAAACTTATCCTCTTCTTGTAGTACCATTTAACAAAGTAAGGGGCACAGCTAGGTAGAATTTCTGAATGAAAAATAGAAAATCAAGCTCAGGACCTCATGACCTGTGAGCCTGATGGGAACCAGTCAATAAGCCTGGGGCAAGGTCTGGGACTCTGTTTCCCAGAGAAGTTGGCTTGAAAAATTCTTTGTCCCTCTTGAGGAAAAGCTGTTTCTGCTTCTGTGCGCATGTGTATTTGCTGTGTTGTGGGGAAGGTGTTCTAGGAGGAACTGGGAGAGAGCTGGAAAGAGGCTAGTTTCCCTCTCATTGAAGTTTATGGATAACACTCACTACCGGGAAGATATTGGCGCATCGAGCACCCTCAGAGAAGGACAAACATTCCCCATCATCGTTCAGCAAGTCCAGAGACCACTCATTCTTTCCTAGCAGCAGGAAAAACCAAAGCTTGACCAGAAGAGTAAACCAAGTCATGAGCAGTTAAAGGAAAAAAATATATCTAAGGAGAACCAGCAACTAGAGGTAATCAAGAATACCTAGAAGGAGTAATTTCTGAAGACACAGAACTTTTGGAAGAAACAGATAACAACCTTAAAAAAAGCAGCAGTAATAGGGCCAACAATTCAAGGAGATTGATTATAGCACAGAAAATACATTTTAGTTCCAAAAACAAGAAAAAAATGTATTAACTAAAAGTCAGAATAATCACTTGTTGAGAACTAAATTGGTAGCCTCAGAAGTCAAATTCAGAATAAATGTTTTTTAAAACAGAACAAAAATACAAAGCAATTAAATGAAAGTTATGGACTTCTCCCAAGAAAAATTTGGCTACAAATTAATTTTTTTTTTAATTTCAATGATTTGCAGATGCCCCAAAGCATCTATGAACCCTATGGCATATGGAACTGCAATCCAGTTTAAGGCATGAATTTAATTTTAAAAATTTAAAAAAGGCTTTGTAGGTATCAAGATATCTCTTACTATTCAACAAATATTCCCCAATCTGTTGGTCTGCTCTTAGCCAGGTCTTCACACCTATACCTTCTCTTACTGACCAAGAGTGACAGGAACTCTTTTGGGTCCATTTTAATTAACACATTTTTCCATCAAAGAGGAAGCATTAAAAAGTTTTCTTTTATTCTCCAATAGACTTCAGGAGCACACTGTTCTCCCTGCCTTTTTACTGCTTTCCTACTGCTGGCTCCCCAGTCAACTCACCCAACATGGCAGCACTCATAGCAGGAAGGAGAAGTCTTTAGAAAGAATTGGCCAAAAAAGATACCTGTCACCTTCCTCTCTACTTTGCATTCGAATCTCTGAGCTCTGCATAAATCCTTCATTTATACTTTTCCTTCCAAAGGAGGCTTTTCTACAAAAGCAGGTCAGCTTTATCTCAGCATGGCTTTTTAACCTCCCCAAAATCACCTAAACATTAAAAAATAATAATAATAACCTGATAACCTTTTAGTAGACAAATCTGGAAAAAAAAACAACCATTTAAAAAATAAAGGCCAGGTATGAAGGCTCCTATCTATAATCTAGGGTTTTGGGGGGTTGAGGTGGTAAGATCGCTTGAGCCCAGAAGTTCAAGCCTACGGTGAGTTATGATTGTGCCGCTGCACTTAAGCTTGCATGACAGAGCAAGACCTTGTCTCTAAAGAATTAAAATAAGGCAGTAGGCAATTTAGATTCTCACTTTTTCAATTAACTCTTTTGACTGCTGCAAGTGATTCTAAAGTCTCATGACATGAGTTGTTTTATTTTATTTTATTTTGTTTTGTTTTACTGAGTCATAAATTTAAATTACCCATTTTGAGAGACTTAACTTTAACTCAGCTTTACTTAGTGGTTTCTAGACTTTGGGATTTCACAACCAGTTTTTTTTTTTTTTAACTTAAAGTAGGGTGCTGGTGTGATGGCTAAGGGTAACTCTTATTTTATTAAATAATCACCTTTAAAAAATAACTGTCATCTACCACCTCCATGTTTTTCAAATGGAAAGGCTGCAAACTGTCCAAATTTGGAAGGACATGATCCCAAAAACAAAAACAAAAAAACCCCCAGCTCTTCATCTTTTCCCTTTTATGGTTGTCAAAATCTGTGTTTTAGCATTTGATTCTAAGAGCTGTGGCAATACCTTTGGCCTGCCCTCTAAGTGAGCCTCCAGACCCTAGGCCCAACTTCCGCATTGTAGAGTGCTTGGTTCTCTGCACAGCGCCACCTTGGGAAGAATCCAGCCTGCTTTCTTATGAGAAAAAAGGTCACTGTGCAAGAGATAAAACTTTCAAGAGTGTTGGAAAAAAAGCCAAAAGTGATGTCATATACAAGAAGTAAGTAGAAATAATACATGTTTATAAAAATGTATAAACTGGGTGCAGTGGCTCATGCCTGTAATCCCAACACTTTGAGTGGATGAGGCAGGTGGATTGCTTGAGCCCAGGAGTTCGAGACCAGCCTGGGCAACATAGTGAGATCACATCTCTCCAAAAAAAAAAGAAAATACAAAAATTAGCTGTGCATGATGGCATATGCCTATAGTCCCAGCTACTTGAAAGGCTGAGGTAGAAGGATAGCCTGAGCCCAGGAGGTCTAAGCTGCAATAAGCCATAATCATGACACTGCACTCCAGCCTGGGCAACAGAGCAAGATCCCAGCTTTAAAAAAAAGTTTCATGTCTCACTACCACATGTGAAAGTTCTTCCATATATGAGTATACCCTAGCTGGCATTAACTTTTTTATTTTATCTTATTTTTTTTTTTTTTTTGAGTTGGAGTCTCACTCTGTCACCCAGACTGGAGTGCAGTGGCCACTCCCGGCCACTGCAGCCTCGACCTGCTGGGCTCCAGCGATCCTTCCGCCTCAGCCTTCCGAGTAGTCAGAATTACAGGCGCGCACTACCATGCCCAGCTAATTTTTTGATTTATTGTAGAGATGAGGTCTCGCCTGCACAGGCGGGTCTCGAACCCGCGGGCTCAGGCAATCCACTCACCTCAGCCTCCCAAAGGCGCGGGATTACAGGCTGAGCCACTGAGCCCGGCTTAACTTTTTTATTTTAATTAATAATGTGAATGATTGTCATTTATCCTCGATAATTACTTGTGATTATACTTGTAACATATGTGATTGCTATGTTATATATTATATATATTATAATATCGTAATAATATGTAATTACTGTTATATTTATTTTACATATATAATAAAAACATGAAAGTAAAATGACAAAAATGAGAAGAATATCATTCGTATCAGATTGTTGGACAATCTCTCAATCTTTATTGTGTATGCATAGGACATAGAAAAGGCTGCTTTCTATTTGTTTATCTTAAACACAGGCTCCTACTTGGCCAGAAGCATTTTACATGCAGTGCTGTTTTGTTTTTGTTTTCTAAATAATCATTCCTTTATTAAGTGTGGTCTCCTGAGACCAAAAATGAATTTACGATCCTCATACCAGTACCCAAGAATGGAAACTAATTAATGTCAGCTATATTATACTTAAAGGACTTTTTTTTCTTTTTTGCAATTTTTAGTTACAACTTCCAGAAAAGGGTCAAGGTTCAAACACTGAGTAAAAAATTAAATTGTTGTTTTTAACTAAAAATTGTCAAAATACGTGATCCAGTAATAGATTATTTCCTCTCACATATTAATCTTATTTATGAATTAAGCCAGAAAGAGCATCCTGAATGCCTGAATGGGCTTTGAAGAGTGAGGTGTTTCATGTTAATCATACAATTTCATAAACTTTTTTGAATGGGAAAAAGATATTGTAAATTTTATCTAAATACCAGAAGCATAAATGACAGTATAACACTTCAATAAATTGATCTAATATTTTATAAAGTTAACTGACACTGTGTTATTCCCAGATTCATTTAGAACACAATACTACAAAAGTTACTAAACAGAGATTCTAAAAATACATTTTTAGAAAAAAATGGCAATATAAAGGATAAATGTTATCATTTATTATGAAACTATATAAGTTTTTAAACATATTTATACCCAGACAAAATAAAGGAGACCGATGAATTATGTGTCTTTCTGACAAGATTTAGGGCCAGACTCGGTGGCTCAGCCTGTAATCCCAGCACTTTGGGAGGCCAAGGCAAGAGGATTGCCTGAGTCCGACGGTTCGAGACTAGCCTGGGCAACTTGGAGAGAACTCATCTCTAAAATAACTAAAGAAAAAAATTAGCTGGGCTTGGTAGGGTGCACCTGTAATTCTGGTTACTTGAAAGGCTGAGGCAAGAAGGATCACTGGAGCCCAGCAGGTCAACCCTGGAGTGGCCATGAACATGCCACTGCACTCTACGTTGTGGGCGACGTTGTGAGACTCTAACTCAAAAAAAAAAAAAGATTTAGCCACCAGTTGCATTATTACAATGGATACAATATCCAGGCTCAAGTAGTGAGTACTTTTCACTTTAGCCTCAGCTCAAACCTGTGCTGTAAGTATAATTAGTTCCCTCTTACAGATGAAAAAACTGTAGCAACAAAGGGCTAAGTAATTTTTCAAAATCACACAGATTTTTCTGGTGCCCCATTTGTTCTTTCTTATTTATTTTATTTGCATTTCACTGAAGAATTCTATAATTAAAGCCACTTCCATGTGGCACAGCTGGATTTAAATCCTGACTTCAACTCCAGATCCTTCTCACCATATCACTCAGCTTTCAAGTATGGTGTCATATTTACGAAATAAACTAGAAAAAAAAAAACACCCGATTTTCTAAGGCATTAAATTTTAATTCCATTCAATGTATGTTACATTGAAAAAGGGTGCATAGTGGAAAAATTCAGAGTATCTAAAGTAAGAAAATTTGTGTTCCAATCCTGTGCCTGATACCTATTAGGTAAGAAATTTTAGAAAAAAATATCACTCTACTTTTCTGAAATTTGCCTTCTTCTTTTGTAAAAGGGAGTTAATAATAATAATAACACCTAATGTTTCTATCTCACAGCATTGTTTGGAGAAACAAAGAACATATATTAAATTCTCATGCAAGTTGTAAACAATTACAATGCATAAAACTTTGTCATTTGCATGATTCATTTAGAGACTCTCTCTTTCTGAACATACTATGAAAGCATTCAAAATTGTAGTAGTATAAGGCCCAAAAGACCCACTTCAGATAAATCCTATATCAAAAATGTTGGGCATAATAAAAATTTATCTCATATTAAAGTGAATAATTTCAATCCCTTTGGTATATATTTATCATTTAGTAAAATTAAAAGACAAAATTCATACAACATATATGCAGAGTGTTTGAGGAGTTAACAGCTATTCTTTATGTTGTTTATGTTAAGCATTGTTTATGTGCCACATAGTGGCTTGAAAATGGTGCTGGATTATACAGGTAGCATTCTGATTTTGCAAAGGTAAAAAATTTAATACCTAACATTGAGAAGGTAATGATTTCGTGGATAAGACAAGGAAATGGCTAACTCTAATATGGTACGAATAGCATGAAAATCAGTAGATGAAGTGGAAAGTTTATTGGTTTGTTCCAGTTCTGAATCTATCTTCACTTCAAATTCCTATCTCAGATATTTCTGTCCGATTGTTTAGAGATCATTATGTCTCTAGCCTCTACTTATTGATTTCTAAATAAATTCAATATGTGCAAACTAATGCAGAATTCATAAGAAATGTCCCCAAGCAAAGCTTAATATTCTGTGTTATGATTGACAACAATTGACCCCCCAAAAGACAAATTTTCTTGCAGCAAGTTGACTTGCAATGGTTCAGGGTCATGGAAATTTTGCTCTATTTCTTTCTGCCTTTCTCACATTGTAACTCTTGCAGGCCACTCCTGTAGTATCTGAGTCAACAACTCTGAATCATTCATGTATCCGGGGCTGCAAAATGACCCACAAACTAGATAGAAATTTTCAACAGAGCTAGATGTTTCCTGCAGTTAAAAAAAAAAAAAAAAAAAGCTTCATCTAGTAACCACCACCTTAAGGGCACACAACAAAAGCTAGGACATTCTGCAATGCAAACATCTATTCAAACCTGGAAGATTTCCAGAGCAGATTTGCAATGGTCTTCCATCATATACAAAGGTTGAAAAAATAAAGACTTAAAAAAATCAGAATGTTTTTATTCAATTAAGGTACCATTTGACCACAAATGCTCTGTCTGCATGAGAAAATTAAAGAAATAAATCAGGATTCTTTCTCTTAATGGTTGTTTTTTTGGCCAGCACTTGGCAATGTGACTCAAGGCCCGGATTGAATTTCACTTTTGGGCAACTTCATTTATCATGATTCCAAAGGCAGGTACTGCAGTCATTTGCTTTTGGCACATAAAAGAAGTTACCAGTCCAGCGTGATTTGTTTTATTTTATTAAGGTAAGAGGAAAACACTACAGTAGTGTCTTCTTCTAGAGAAGGAACTTCTATCAATTTTTCACATTACTAGTAAGATATTTGGCTAGATACAATAGTAAAAATAAGCTATTTCAAAAATACACTAATTAACTCAGTACCAGTATTTCCAGTGTATGATATTGGCTAGTATGCACCAACGTTCATGGTGATAAAGAGAAAAATTAGTTAAAACATTGGACTGAAACATTTATTGTTTTTATTCTGCTTTGAAAGTTGATATTTTGGAGGTGTTCATTCATGGAGTATAGATTGAATGCCTACTCTATGCGAGGCATTGTGTTAGGTGCTAGAAGTATTAAAATGAATAAGACAAAATGACAGTCCTCATGGTGTTTCCTGTATAGACTATAGAAAAGACATAAGTAAACAGCTAGCACATAAGGTGAGCAATGATATAGAGGGCTAAAAGAGGAGTGAAATGGATGGAGTATTAAACAAAACATTTTTTTCTGTATCTTTGATCCTTTGTGTGATTCAACATGTCTCCGAGGGCTTCCAGGTCAGCACTGTCTCTCATAAACAGTAATAGATTGTCAGGAGGACTGAGTTATTGGGTTTGGGACTAAATGCTTGCATTTGGGAGCTAGAATCTGCACTTACTGTGTGGTATAAGGCAGTAACCTCAAATTTCAAGACTCATCTTACATCTTAATATCAGATGGGTTTTTGTATCTCTTTCTACTGGATAAAAATGGGACAGCATACAAGAAAATGCATTGGAAGAGAATAGGATAGACTGTAAACTAATATACAAATATTATTTGTTGTGGTTTATTATTATTAATGTATCCTCTGGGCCAAATAAACTCTTTATAAAAAAAAAGTAAGCCATCTTAAAGGGGGGAAAAAAGTCATAAATCATGTAAAATAGAACTTCCTGCCTGCCTTCCCATGAGAAAACTGTATCTGAGAACAATTTCAATTTATCCCTGACCTTGCAAAGGCAAATAGACCTGACCCAATTCAAAATTATGTTATTAGAGAAACCTCTGTTCCAGGCCTACTCTTTGTGACTTGGGACAAGTTTTTTAGCCTCTTTGAATCTCAGTCTCTAACTCTGGAAAATGGGAATAAATACTGTTCAGAACTAGAGTTGCAGGAAGACCAAATGAAATGAGTGTGTAACAGCATGAGGCCCCAGACCAAGTTCATAGTAGGTCTTCCATAAATGTTAATTAACCCTATCGCCAAAACAAAAGGGTTCCAAAATTATCACTAACTCTAATGTAATTAACCAATTACCCTTTACTATTGATGAGTTTTGCCCAAGTCAATTCAATCAGCATTTGCATTTTGACACTTTTATTTCTAATTATGTGTAAATTGCTCCCTGTTAAAGAAATTTCAGACATCAGGAACCAAATCAGAAGATGGTTTGCAGACACAGAAGTTCTACTCGAAAGCTGCTTCTGAAATCGTATTTCTTTATTTTATCAAATGTGATTTCCAGGAGGGTACGCAGCAGTGGAGACATTCAAGTGAGTCCCCAGTGCTTGCTGGAGGTTCATTTCTAAAAAACAATCATAGCCTAAGAGTGACCCTATTGTCGATGATTTCTTCTCTGACTTGGTATTATATAACTTTATCAACTGTCTTTCCCCTCCCCAAAGCAGGCCCCAGACCCTAATCTTAGTCCAACTTTTGTTTTCCTTTCTTACTTGTATTTTGCATATTTTACAATATTGCTTTGTTTTGTGCCTTGCTACCCTGTGTCGATTAAGGTTTAGTTTGAAGATAACAGAAATCACTCTAACTAGGTTACACAGAAAGGGATTTGTCACCAAGGTACTACCAGGCTGCAGCAGCAGGCTGTAGAATGACCTTCCAGGCACCTCCCGGCCTTCAGAATGGCAGTGTCTTTCAGTGATTGGGAAGCAGCCTTGCTGCAGCAGAAAGCCGTGACTGCAGAAGCAAGCTGCCTCCTCATGCCACTCCATGAAAGGGATTACTTGCCCCTTGCCTTCCTCCCTGCGTAATCCAAATCCACTTCTTGCCAGAATGCACCTGATTGGCAGAACCTAAACACATCCAGAAATCTACCAACAAAAGAATCTTGGAGATGCACTGTTTTGCTTTCTGGCCTCTGCAGAAGAACACTAACCAGGACCTGGAATACTGTATATGTGAATGAGTCCATTCTAAGCATCAGCTGCAAACATTATAGAATGTTTAACCATGCGTTCTATATTTCTCTACTTTTTTATGGGTAAGGGGGCAAAAGAAAACACAGTTTACCACTAGAATGTGTTCTCTTTGTTAATACAGTAGCACAATTAACAACCACGAGTTTGAGGTCAAAGACCTGGAGTTCAGAGCTTGCTCTGCCACTAATTAGTTTTTGGACTTGGGTAAGTCTGTTCACTTTTCAGAACCTCAGTTTCCTGCATGAACAAAATGAGATGGCTTGACTCAGTGATTGCTGAGAAAAAAAAGCATCATTTTTATAATATACTAATGTCTATATTACTGTAGATGGCATAAACAACTTTTGATATTTGATTAAAAGGGATACACAGGCTCTTGGTATTTTTTGTGAAAACAGTGCCATTCCAAATAATTCTTACTGAATTGTCCACAGAGACAGATAAGAACAAGGTGTGTTTCTTCCCATGCTCAAGAGGTTTATAGACTCAATAGCTTAACTAAAGAACTCCTTGAAAAAAAATATATTTTTTTCCAATCATTCCAAAGTCCTTTGGAAAATAATCAGCCCATTGTTTCCCTTGTACTTCCCTCCCAAGCTCCCACAGCAGATACTAAGCTACTGCTATGGCGGTGGACAGGCTTTCTTGTTCCCACATGTTCTAGCAGTGCAACCATGAACCTCAAAGAGAGGAATGCCCACAGGCCTGACCCCTGTAGGAGGGGTTTCCATGGTAACTCCAATTTTCACCCTTTTATATAGTCATCTTATGAATTCTTAAAGTGTTATAACATTTATTCTGCCCTTGCTATTAATTCTGTATAAAAGCTTTGTGCCAGTATTATTCATTTATTTATTTAGAGAGAAGGGCTTTCTCTGTCGCCCAGAGCTACTGCACCCCACAGCTCACCACAGCATCCAACTCCTGCCTCAGCCTCCCAAGTAGCTGGGGCTGCACAGGCACATGCCTCCATGCTTGACTATTTTTCTTTTTTCTTTTCTTTTTCTTTTTTTTTTTTTTGTAGATACAGGATCTTGCTATGTTGCTCAAGCTGGTCTTGAACTCCTGGCCTCAAGCTATCCTCCTGCCTCAGCATTCCAAGATACTGGGATTACAGGCATGAGCCACTGTGCTCAGCCTGTCCCAAAATAAATAGATGAAATCATTGCAAACAAATTTATGTATCCCTTAGATGACTTTAAAAATGAATGCATGAAAATATCCTTGATGCTTGACCCCACTTAAGGCACAAAATGCTGATCGTTGTAAAGAAAATTGGATTGATATCAAAGTATCATTTCTCAGTGCATTTATTTATATTATCTATTTCTTTACATTCCCTCCCACTATTATTGCAGACAAAAACTCTTGAATAAGTCCTTCAAGACAATGAAAACACAGTTGAAAGGGAACAGATTCTTTTGGCAACAAATTCTTAGTGCTCATGATGTATGCAGAGCCTTAGAGAGCTTGCTATTGTATCTTTAGAATAGTAAGAATATACTGGTTAAATTATACCAGTTATACCATATTTAGAAAAAAATGCTTAACACTCCCAGCAAACGCTATCCCTCCTATTTTTATGGAAGTGTTTACTTAATCTCTTAGAACAGTATTAGTCATGACAGACAACTTCAGATTTCTAAAAATCGAAAGGCAAACTAATTTTTAACTAGCTGGATGCCATTCTAGATCCTCATCTCCAAACACACTAAAATTATCTCCAGTTTGCAAATCAAAGCTTTTCCATATATACATATATGCGTGTATGTTTTACTTTAAAGATAATTATGGCTAAAATGCAATTGAGAGAAGTAATACAAAGATTCCAAGTACCTTTTACCCAATTTTCCTCTACAGTAACATCTTCAGAACTATAGCACACCATCACAATAAAGAGATTGACATTGATAATCAAGACATAGAACATTTCCATCACAAGGATTCTTTTTGTTACCATTTTAAAGCAGTAACAAGTTCCCTTTTCCACTTTGCTTTCTGTCTTTAATGGGGCAACTAATACTCAGTTCTCTATTTCTGTAATTTTTTTTTTTTTTTTTTTTTTTTT
>NW_007259657.1:2037358-2054728 GCF_000164805.1 Carlito syrichta | reverse complement strand
GTAGAGAGGAGGTCTCACCAAGTTGCCCAGGTGGGTCTCGAACCTGCGGGCTCAGGCAATTCACTCACCTCGGCCTCCCAAAGTGCTGAAATTACAGTCTTGAGCCACCACGCCCAGCTCTATTTCTGTAATCTTGACAGTTGAAGGATGTTATGTAAGTGGAGTCAGAACAGTATGTAGTCCTTTGGTTTTTTGATGTGTTTTGGGATTTGGGGGGGGGGGGTTGTTTTTTTGGTTTTTTTTTTTCTGTCAATATAATACTGGAGTAGAGGTTCATACAAGTTGCTAAGTACCAATAGTTTGTTTCTTTTTCTTCCTAATATTCCATGGTTTGGATGCACCACAATAAGCTTAGCCATTTACCCACTGAAGGACATTTGAACTGATTTCAGTTTTTGGCTACTATGAATAAAGCTGCTATAAACATCTGTGAACAGGCTTTTGTGTGAACATGTCTTCGTTTGTCTGGGAAAAAAAATCTAGGAGTATAATTGTTGTGGTTGCATGTTTAGTTTTTAGAAAGTTGCCAAATATTGTCTAAGGCAACTGTACCATTTTACATTCCCACCGGCAGTGTGTAAGTAAACTTGTTTCTCTGCATCCTTGCCAGCATTTGGTGTTCTCACTATTTTTTTATTTTAGACATGCTGGTAGCTGAACAGTGACATATCATCATGGTTTAAATCTGCATTTTCTAAATGGCTAAGGATATCAGACAACTTTTCATGTGCTTATTTGCCATCTGTATATCCTCTAGTGAAATGTCTTTGCATGTTTTTTGCGCATTTTCTTCTAATTGCATTGTTTCTTTTCTTTTCTTTCTTTCTTTTTTTTTTTTTTTGCTGTTGCACTTTGAGAGTTCTTTATATAATGTAGATAGAGCCCTTTGTCAGATATGCATTTTGAAAATATTTCCTCCGACTCCGTAGCTTGTCTTTTATTCTCTTAACAAGGTCTTTCACAGAGCAAAAGGTTTTAATTATGATGAAGTCTAGTTTATTAACTTTTTTTCTTTTATGGAAAGTGTTTTCCTTTTATAAATTGTGTGGATTTTTTTTTCTTTTTTTTGTATCAAGTCTAAGACCTGTTGGCTTAGCCTAAGCCCCTGAAGAACTAAGTATCACGTGTTCTCACTCATAAGCAGACCTTGATCAATTACTGTAATACTATAAGAAAAGGTTTGGCAGTAGTGGGAAACTGCCGGGGCGGTCGGGGCGGTGGGTGCACAGAGAGGCAGGGAGACAGAATTGGCAGTAGTGGGAATCTGCTAAGGGAGAGGGGAGCACACCTCATCAACAAGGGTACCTGCATAATGAACATTTGTATACCTAATCCTGAATTGTACCCCACATCTTTAAAATAAAAAATTTAAAAAAGAATATCTTCTATTTTTTTCTAAATATTTTATAATTTTAAATTTAAGCTCTTGACACAATTAGAGTTAATTTCTGTCAAAGTGTGAAGTTTAGATTGAGATTCAGTTTTGGGCCTATTGCTGTCCAATTGCTCTAGCAATTGTTGAATAGGCTGTCTTTCCTTTATTGAATTGCTTTTGCACCTCTGTAAAGAATCACTTGGACATACAGTATTTGCATGGGTCCACTTCTAAGTTCTCTGTTTTGTTCGTTCCACTGAGCTTTCCTTTTATCAATACCAGACAATCTTGATTATAAAACTTATATACAGTTTGAGCATGCCTTATCCAAAAATCTGAATGTCCCCAGATCTGAAACTTTTTGAGCACCAACATGATGCCAGTGGAAAATTCCACATCTGATATCATACAAACTTTGTTTCATGCAAAAATTATTTAAAATATTATGTAAAATAACATACAGGCTGTGTGTATAAACATAAATAAATTTTGTGTTTAAACTTGGGTCTCATTCCAATTATAGCTCATTGGAACTCAAATCATTCTATTAAGTTTTAAGACTACAAGTCCTATATTATGTGTTTTGCTAGACTTATACATAAGCATCTCATTTTAGTGATTACAAATAATACTGTATTTTTTATCTTAATGTCAACACATTTATTGCCAGTATATACATATATGCAAATATTCCAAAATCTGAAAAAAATCAAAATCTGAAATACTTCCAGTCCCAAGTGTTTTGGATAAGGGACACTCAACCTGTAGTAAGACTCCTCTCACTTTATTCTTCTGCATGAAATTGTTTTACCTAATATAAGTCCTTTTCCTTTTTATGTACATTTTAGAATAATCTTGTCTATATGCATAAAAATCTCACTGGTATTTTGATGAGAATTGTGTTAAACCTGTATATCAATATGGGGAAAACTGACATTTTTACTCTATTGAGTCTTCCAACTCATGAAAATGTGTTTAGATGATTTTTATTCCTTTCTCTTTCTAAAAAATTTTATTTTAAAAATGTAGAGTACAATTCAGGGTTAGGTATACAAATGGTTATTTTGCAGTCAAAGTTTGAGCCTCGCTTTGGTTCCCACTTCACCTGGCTTGAGATCAGCTACCCTTATTGATAAAGTATGCCCCTTTTCCTCCCCTGGCAGTTTCAAACTACTGTCAATCTCTTTCTTGTAGTATTATGATAATTGTTCAGGGTTCGCTTATGAGTGAGAACATGTGGTAGTCAGGTCTTTGTTTCTGTGATAAATCACTGAGTATTACAGACTCTAAATCCATCCAAATTGCTGCAAAGTTTTGTCCTTCTTTATATCTGTGTAATATTCCATTGTGTATATGTACCACATTTTTTTTTTATCCTGTCTACTTTCAATGAGCAGTACAGTTGGTTCCATGTTTTTGCTAGTGTGAATAGTGCTGCAATAAACCTACGTGCACAGGTATCATTTTTATAGAATGATTTGAGTTCCTCTGGGTATATTCCCAGAAAGGGGATTGCTGGGTCACATGGGATGTCAGTTTTTAGATCTTTTAGGAATTGCCATAGTGTTTTCCACAGAGGTTATACTAGTTTACACTCCCACCAACAGTATAGAAGCGTTCCCATTTCCCCGCATCCTCTCCAGCATCCCTTGTTTTTTGAGTTGTTGATGCTGGCCATCCTGATTGGAGTTAGGTGGTATCTCAGTGTAGTTTTAATTTGCATTTCTTTGATGACTAGTGAGACTGAGCATTTTTTCATGTATCTGTTTTCTGCTCGTAAGTCTTCTTTTGAGAAGTGTCTATTCATATCTTTTGCCCACCTTTTAATAGGGCTGTTTGTTTTTTTCTTTTCCACACGTTCAAGTTCCTTGTAGATCCTAGATGTTAGGCCTTTGTCAAATATACAGTTGGCAAATATTTTTTTCCCATTCTGTTGGCTGTCTCCACACACTCTTATTGGTTTCTTTTGCTTGGCAGAAGCTTTTCAGTTTAATGAGGTCCCACTAGTCTATCGTATCTCTTTATGACATGGGCACTTGGGGTTTTGATCAGAAATTGGTTGCCAATTCCAATATCCATTTACTGCACCATTTATGGAATAAGTTCTCCTCTCCTGAGTGGTTGTTAGTGGAGGCTTTGTCAAAGACGAGTTGGTTAAGAAATTGAGGTTTTGATTCCAGAATCTCTGTCCTGTTCCACTCGTCTATATGTCTGTTCTTGTATCAATACCAGGTTGTTTTGATTATTGTAGCCTTATGATAAAGTTTAAAGTCCGGAAGTGTGATACCTCTTGCTCTGTTTCATTTGCCAAGGATTGTTTTGGCTATTCGTGGTCATTTATGATTCCATATGAATTCCTGTATTATTGTTTCCAGGTCTGAGAAGAAGGATAATGATAATTTAATGGGTATTACGTTAAATCTGTAGATTGTCTTGGGTAGGATGGACATCTTAACAATGTCAATTCTTCCAGTCCATGAGTATGTAATATTTTTCCATTAGTTTGTCATCTTTGATTGCTTTGCACAATGTTTTGTAGTTTTCGTTATAAAGGTCTTTCTCTTCTCTGATAGGAAGATGCCGAGGTATTTCATTTTTTGTGTGGCTATTGTGAATTCTCGGCCTTTTGGCTAAGATCAAGTGTTGTATCTGTTCTTGTCAGATTTTTATTTCTTTTATCATATGTCATAGTTTTAAATATACAAGTCCTATATTATATGTTTTGCTAGATTTATATGTATCTCATTTTAGTGATTACAAATAATATTGTATTTTTAATTTTAATGTCAACACATTTATTGCCAGTATATACAAATGAAATATATTTTTAATGTTAATCTTATATTCTATTATTTTGCTAAACTCATGTATTAGTTCTAGCAGGTTTTTGAGGTTTTTTGTTTTTTAGATTCCTGGAGTTTTCTACTATAAACAATTATATCATCTACAAATAGAAACATTTTTACTTCTCACTTTCTAATCTGTAAACCTTTTATCTCCTTTTCTTTCCTTATTGCACTGGCTGGTACTTCTAGTGCTACGTTTAATAAGAGAAGTGACAGTGGACATTTTTTTCTTTGTTGGGCAAAAGTATTCAGTCTTTTACTTAATTCTATAGTTTTAAATTCTATCAGTTTAATTTCTGATATGGTAAATAGCTATAGATATAACCCTAATAAACACAAAAGTCCTTGAGGTCCTCAATAAAGTTTAAGAGTGTAAAGGGGTCCTGAGACCAAAAAGTTTGAGAATCATTGCTCTAAGCTCTCAGAAACCTTTAAATGTTATTAAAGTTGCTATCTAATTTCTAATATTTATCTTGCATGTAGGTATGTCGCAGGAGGGATAATTTCTATAAATATGTCTAAGTCATTGTTTCAGGGAATTTTCTGCATCCTCCTTGTTAACTTTTTCTTAAATGTCTGTATTGTTGACTCTTCCAGCTAATTAAAAGGGCAACACAAGCAAAAATAAAGATTTACTTTTGGAAATTTTATATAGCTATATAAACATTCAGTAAATACCCAATGTCTGTTTTATGCACTGGGTTTACAGAGATAAAGAAAACAGACAGAAATCTCTGCTTTTGTGGAGTTTCTCTTCTAGCTGCAGGGCATTACAATAAATAAATAATAATATACCATGCATACTGTGGGGAAAGTAGGCATAGATATCCATAACCGGTTACGGCCTCTTTTGTTCTCAAGAAGTCCTAGCATGCTCATTATAGCCAGGGACAAACCACACTTCTACTTATAGAGTACAGATATTAATGAGAATGTATCACTTATGACTGAATGAAAGTACTTTGCTTCTCTACTTTTCCTCAACCCTTTTTCTATGCTTCACTTGGGTGAAACTCTTGCCAAACTTGGACATTATTGTTGAGGTTTCTTCTTGTAAGTACTAAAATCTGTATTACTGCACTAGAACATGGACCTGACCTCTACTCTTAGGGCAGTCTTAAAAAAAAAAAAAAGACATTCATTCATATCAGGAAGTTATTCATCAACTTTTCCTTGTCCTTTGACTATTTTAATGATGATACAGCAAACAGTCCCACATTTTTTTAATAAATAAAAATAGCTATCTTATAAAGAATGTGTTTCCTGCTACTGTGAGAAACAGGGTCCTAGGTGGCATGTTGGCCTTAGTTTGTTTACATTTTAGCCTTCTACAGAGATAAGGAAAGATGCGGGAAATCGCTCCTGCCACAGCTGACGAGGGCCAGTGTCATGGCACACAGAACCCTGTAAGAACAAGCAATGTGGCAAGCCACAGAATGTGGGAAGCCCCCCTGGCTTAATAAGCAACTGCCTCAAAATAGCCCACTAATTTGTTGTTGTTGTTTTCATTTGTATTTATTCATTAATGTAACCCTAGCACTTTGAGAGGCAGAGGCAAGAGGATTGCCTGAGCTCAGGGGTTTGAGACTAGCCTAGGCAAGTTGGTGAGACCTCATCTCTACAGTAAATCAAAAATATTAGCCGTGCATAGAGGCACAAGACTGTAGGTCCAGCTACCTGGAAGGCTAAGGCAGAAGGATTGCCTGAACGCAGCAAGTCTTGTTAACCCTGATTATGCTGCTGTACTTCGGCAAGGGTGACACAGTGAGACTCCAAATGGAAAAAAAAAAAAGATACTTTTCTAAAAATCAACCTGTATTTATTTAACACCAAGCAACATGCTGGATGATAAATTGTTGGTAATCCAGAGGATTCATTGTAATAAGATTGACCTAAATTAGGGACTCTAAAACTTTTTCATCTCAGGTCCCTCTTAAACTCATAACAATTGTCAAGAACCCCAAAGAGTTTTGTTTGTTTGTAGTTGTTGTTGTTGCTGTTGTTGTTTTAATGAGGGTGATTATCCATCAATATTTAATTTACTAAACAGTGCTTCAATTTCTGAGGAAATTTTAAAATATTTACTTAATAATGCTTTTTGTTGTTATTTTGTTGTTGTTGTTAAGTTGGAGTCTCACTCTGTCGCCCAGGCTGGAGTGCAGTCGACCTGCTGGGCTCCAGCGATCCTTCCGCCTCAGCCTTCCAAGTAACTGGAACTACAGGCATGCACTACCTCGCCCAGCTAATTTTTGATTCATTGTAGAGATGAGGGCTCGTCAAGTTGCCCCGGCTGATCTCGAACCCATGGAGTCAGGCAATCCACTCATCTCAGCCTCTGAAAGTGCTAGGATTACAGGCTGAGCCACCAAGCCCAGCCCAGCCAATAATGCATTTTTGAAAATAATAAATTCATTGCATGTTAACATACAATAAGCAATGCCTACACAAATAAATAGACTTTCCAAACAAAATGATAATGAGTGGCATGATTTTCTATTTTTGCAAATCTCTTCAACATGTGACATAACAGAAGACTGCTAATTTCCTAAATCCAGTACATTATCACATGTCACTTAGCCTCTGGGAAACTCCATTACATACTTTTGAGAGAGTGAGAGTGAACGTGGACAATATCTTAATATAATTTTGAAAAAAGTTTTGATCCTGTGGACGTGCTGAAGGTATCTCAAGGACTCCTGGGAGTGCCCAAGCAGGAGAACCACTGACCTAACAGTTTAGAAAATCACTGGTTCGAGACCCACCTGGCAACTTAGTGAGACCTCATCTCTATAATAAAATCAAAAAATTAGCTGGGTGTGGTAGCGCGCACCTGTAGTTCCAGCTGCTTAAGGCTGAGGCAGAAGGCTCGCTGGAGACCAGCAGGTCGAGGCTGCGGTGGCCGGGAGCGTGCCACTGCACTCCAACCTGGGCGACAGAGTGAGACTCCAACTCAAAAAAAGAAAAAGAAAGAAAATCACTGATGCTTGCAATTACATAAAACAACATACAATGTAAACAATATATAATGTAAAAATAATCTCAAAAGGAACAAATATTTGCCATAAGTGTAAAGAGCACCAAATATGTTGGTCCAAAACCACAACTGACCTGTTAGTGGATGAAATTCTCTGTGTAGGAAATCTCAAGAAATCTACAAAGAAACTCCTAGAACTCTGAAGTTAACTCAGCAAGGTAACAGAATACAAGATCAGCACTAATAGAAATTTCATTTCTATATACTAACAACAAACATACGTAAACCAAAATTTAAAACACAGTATCATCTTGATTTACTTTCAAGAAAATAAAATATGTATAAACTAACAAAACTTGTACATGACTCACATGCTGAATACTAAATGCTGTTAAAAAAAATCAAAGACCTATATAGAGAGACATATTGTGTGCATGGATTAGAAGACACTACATAGGAAAAGTGTCAATTTTCCTGAAATTGCTCTATAAGTTTAATGTAATTCCTATCAAAATCCTAGCCAAGTTTTCTATTGACATAGAAAATCTTATTTTAAAATATATGGACTTAGAGTCTATAATACTGAGTGATGTATCACAGAAACAAAGAACTGAGTATCACATGTAGTATCACAAGAACAAAGAACTGAGTATCACATGTTCTCACTCATAAGCAGACTTTGAACAATTATTGTAACACTCTAAGAAAAGGATTGGCAGTAGCAGGAAACTGCCAGGAGGGGGTGAGGAAGCGGGATTGGCTGTAGTGGGACTCTGCCTGGGGAAGGCGGGGGCACACCTCATCGACAAGGGTTCCTGTGTAATGAACATTTGTATGCCTAACCCTGAATTGTACACCACATCTTTAAAATAAAATAAAATAAAAAATAAAATGTACGTCATCTTAAAAAATTATATATATATATATGTATATATGATGGCTCAAAGAACTTAAATTAGTTAAAACCATTTTCTAAAAAAAGGATAAATTAGGAAGAATTGTTCTATCCAACTGATACAGTTTGGAAGTTTGTCCCTTTCAGATCTCATGTGAAATGTGCTCCCCAGTGTTAGAGGTGATACCTAGTGGGAGGAGTCTGGGTGAGGGATATGGATCCTTCATGAAAGGCTTGATGTCATTCTCACAGTAGTGAATGAGTTCTCTGTTAGGTCACAGAAGAGCTGGTTATTTAGAAGAACTTAACACCTCCCCACCTCCTTCTTGTTTCTGCTCTCACTATGTGACATGCTTGCTCCTTCTTTGCCTTCGGCAATGATTGTAAGTTCCCCGAGGCCCTCACCAGAAGCAGATCCTAGCATGCTGCTTCTTGTTAAACCTCAGGTATTCCCTTACAGCAATGCAAAACGTAATAATATACCAATATTAAGTCTGACTACAGTACTCAAGACTAATATTTGCCAAGGAATAGATCAATGAAACTGAACAGAATATCTAGCAATAGTTCCACATAAACATGCCTACGTGATTTTTGGCAAAACTACAAACCAATTCAATGAAGGAAGCATGGCCTTTTTTAGCAAATGGTCTTGGAGCAATTAAACATCAATAGGCCGGAAAAAAAAGAAAAAGAAGAACTTTGAACTAAAGCTCACACCTTCCACAAAAATTAACTACAAATGATCATGAACTTAATTAAAATGTAAACCTATAAACCTTTTAGAAGATGGCAAAAAAGAAAATCTTCAGAAATTAGGGGTGGCCAAAATTCTTAGACGTGACACCAAAGCATGATCATAAGAGGAAATATTAATAAACTGAAGTTTATCAAATTAAAAACTGCTCGGCAAAACACCCTGTTAAGGAGATACATAGAGAAGCTACAAAATGGGAGCCAATCTCTCTGACAGAGAACTTTTACCTGAATAAAGAACTTTCAAAGCTCAACATTTTTATTTTTAATTTTAATTTTAATTTTTTTAGTTGAAATCACATTCTGTCGCCCAGGTTGAAGTGCAGTGGCACGCTCATGGCCACTGCAGCCTCGACTTGCTGAGCTCAGGCGATCCTTCTGCCTCAGCCTTCCATGTGACTGGAACTACAGGCATGCACCATGACGTCTGGCTAATTTTTTAATTTATTGTAGAGATGAGGTCTCACCAAGTTGTCCAGGCTGGTTTTGAACCCATAGGTTCAAGCAATCCTCCCACCTACATCTCCCAAAGTGCTGATTATAGGTGTGAGCCACGTGCCTGGTCTTGAGCATTTTTTAAAAATCAGCAATTCAATTAGAAAATGGACAAAAGACATGAAACGATGTTTAACCCAAGAGGATATACAGATGGCAAGTAAGTACATGAAAAGATGTTCACATCAGTATCCACTATTGATTCCAAATTTTATCAACGAGATATCCCTATACCACTATTAGAATGCCTAAAATTAAAAATGGTGGCAATCCCAAATGCAGGTGAGGATGAGGAGGAAGTAGGTAATTCACATATTGCTGGTGAGAGTGTAAAATGGCAGAACCATTCTGAGAAGTAGTTCGGAAATTATTCTAAAACTAAACATGAACTTACTGTATAATCTAGCAATTGTGCTCTTGGATATTTATGCCATAACAATGAAAATATATGTTCACTGAAAAAATTACACATTAATGTTCATAGCAGCTTTATTTGTAATAGCCAAAAACTGAAAACAAACCAGTGATACTTCAACGGGCTAATGGCTAAACAAATTGTAGTACATCCTTACCATGTATTGCCACTCAGCAATAGCAATGAACTGACTATTGAAACACCAATAACTCAGATTGATGTTAAGGAAATTATACTAAACGAAAAAGTCAATCTTACAAAAAATATGTAATATATGATTTCATTTATAATATTCCTGAAGTAACCTAAGTATGGAAATGTAGAATGGATTAGAGGTTGCCAAGTGCTAGAGGTAGAAAGAAGACATCCATGTGTGCCTATAAAGTGGCATGGGACAGCTTTGTGGTAATGGAGCAGTTTTGTATCTTGATTCTCATGATGGTTACACAAATCTACACAAGTGATAAAATTGCAAAGAATCATGCACACATACACACTAAGTGCAAGCCAAACTGAGGAAATCTAAATAAGCTCTGCAGGTTGAGACAATTAAGTTAATGTCTTTTTTTTTTTTTTTTTTTGAGTTGGAGTCTCATTCTGTCGCCCAGACTGGAGTACAGTGGCCGCTCCCGGCCACCACAGCCTCGACCTGCTGGGCTCCGGCGATCCTCCTGCCTCAGCCTTCCGAGTAGCCGCAGTTACAGGCACACGCTACCACGCCCTGCTGATTTTTTTATTTATTGTAGAGATGAGGTCTCGCTGCCCAGGCAGGTCTCGAACCCGCGGGTTCAGGCAATCCACTCACCTCAGCCTCTTTGATATTATACTATATTATGCATGATGTTATGACTGGAGGAAGTTGATTAAAAAGTACACAGGATCTCTTTATTTTTGCTACTTTCTGGGAATTTATAATTATTTTGAAATAGAAAGTTTAGCAAAACGAACTGGGTCAATATAGGTTCTGAAAGTAAAGACTACATAAAACACATTTGAAGAAGAAAAAAAAAATCTGAGTTTGTGAGTAGCCGAATACACGGGTCATGTTATTATCACACAGGTCCCTACAGTATAAAGCCCAATGGGCCAAGGCAAGGATAACACATCATCAACAGATGAAGCATGCAGCATGGAGGGACTGAATAAACTCACAACCAGAACAGGAGTACGTGATTCATTCCTTTGGTACAATTCCTTTGGCAGCTGTCACCCCAGTCTATTGGAGGTAATTTTCTTTAACTTCAAAAAGGCTTTGGTGAATTTTAAACTGACCCAATCACACAATTATGAATTCATAATTTCCAGGTCAGACTCCAGTGTCATCACTTAACATAATCACAATAGCAAATGTTTGTAAGCCAAAAGTTCTGATATCTTTTAAATTCATCATTCAAATGGGTTGTTACTATGATAACTAAAGTCATTAAAAACCTATTACAAAATAAAGTTAAAATGTTGAAGACCAACTTTAAAAATTTCAATAAAACAAATATTACTTTAGAAACTATTGCTAGGCCAACCAGCTTGCATTAATATGAGCTTCTGTATTCTCCGGCTGATTAGCTGCTGATTTGGGCAAAATTTTCCGAAACATAAAATATGCTCTCACTCCTCAGAAGTAACTGACTAGGACATGCATTTGGAAAAAAATGCATTGAGATCTATTTTGTTTGAGATGACATCTAGAAATCAAGCTATTAATTATTTCCTTTTCTTTCTACAAAAGGAGTATAGAAATGCCAGGATGTCAGGAACTGATCAACAAAATGATATGTTAACCTCAAGAGGACAAAATCAAATTCACAAGTAGTGTCTTCTAATTATTATTTGGCTAGTGTTGTGAAAATTGCCAATCTCTTCCACAATTGTAATGAAGCTTTCTTTTGATAAGAACTGCTAAGTGTAGTCCACATCAGTTTTCAAAAAGTTTCTTTGAAGTGTTTTAGTTCAATGCCAGGTGTGTGCATTGGTGTTTACAAATCGGTTAACATTTCTGCATTCATATACAAATTATGAGCCTAAGGGAGGACACACCACTAACTAATATGAATTAACATATCCAGAAAAAGTCATTTTTTACAAAACGTCATTGTCTTCATCCACCACCAGGAGCCACTGTGGTAGAGGGTTCATATGTAGCCAAAGCCCATTTTCCATCTTTATTGGTATTTGAACTTCTGATCATTTAGGCTCTGATTATGAACACAGCATATGTAAACTAACTTAACTCAACATTCCAATCATGCAAAACAAACACCATAATATAGTTATAAATCAAGTTTCTCTCAAAATTAATTCTGTTCAACCAAAACTAATATGAACATAGCTAGCAATGTGCTACACACTAAATTGAAGACAAGCTCTTATCTTGAAATGTTTACAGAGTTCTTTGAATTGACAACACAAAATAAGGAACTCTTAGGTGGTCAGGTTTCTGCATTGCCAAGGGGTTTGGCTTAAATTTCAACTCAAGTTCATTTCCATGACTGTCTTAAAGATCAAATTTCCAAATAGTCATACAGATAAATATCAGGAAAAATAAATTGGTTTTATTTTACCAAAACTAAAAGTGAAGTTGCATTCAGAGTAATATAAACAAGCTTTAATAACATTTAATTTAGATTGTATCTCAAAAACTTCGTGCATTTTTTGCCACGTATCAGTAAAGTTTACCTGCAACTGCCAGATGACAAAAATTTACTTGGAGAATTTATGTGGCCCAATGTTGTTCACTTTCCCTGTCATTTCTAATGCAAAACCTCCTGCACTATAAATGAAAAGTGATTAGACAAAGTATCCCCACAGTATTTGTAAGTGAGAGTAAATGCACAATGAGTGAAATAAATGTAGCAGAAGATGAGCTTCATGTTGGTAATGGTTGCTTGGCAGTAAAATAAGCGTATGCAGTAACAATGAGGCTGTATCTTCCTTAAGAGCAATGAGATTCCTATTCATGGGAAAATAGGAATGCATTTAATTGTCAGGAAACCCATCCTAGCTGCCTTAATGAGGCCCCTCTTCCCATTCCATCAATCAACTGGCAGAGTAGGAAGTACTGTCCCTTATCCCCATACCTGAAAATGACATCCCAGGGCAGAAGCTAAGGCAGTGCTGGCTCTACCAATGGTAGTACAGTGATGCTTTCTTTTGGAGTTACAGCAGAGTTTCACATGAAGAATTCAGGGCACTGCGATATTCAACAGTCTGGAGATATTTGGTTGGGTAGTGTCATCATCTATGACTCATCCTTTTATAACTGAATTAATCAGGACATTGTATGTATAGCATTTTATTGAAATGTATTATTTTCCCCCTTTTGGATAAGGTTTCTTTTTCTTATAATGAGAAAAGAAGGAAGGTAGAAAGGAAATATGATGGTTTAAGGGTGATGAACATATGCATAACTTTATTCTGAACTTTCATCAAAAAAAGGCTCAATGGGTTCAACTCCAAATGTTGGCATTGTGAACTTTGAAGTCATCAGACCAAGGGGGGACTTCATGAGACCCTTTAATTAAATATGAAGGTTTAATTTCACCTTGACATTTTCAGGATTTCCACCTACCTCCAGGGAAAGGAAATTAACCAATAAAGCTGTCCAAATAAAGATCATTTTTGCTGGGATTCCCTGAGCACTAAAGAGTAGACTTTTTTCTTTCCCTAGATATTCTAGAATGAACATGAATTGCAACAGAAAAAGAAAAAAAGTCTTACAAAAAATAGAATGTTTGTTTTCATAAAAATTCAAGGTGACCATCAGTTCACAGCAGTTTTTAAATGATTGATTTGCTACATAAGGATATAAAAATATGTTATATAATATAGCATTTTGCCTAGCAGATATAGCCCATTTATGTCCTCTGTGGAAAAGATCATCTCTGCACTTATTCCAAATTTTGTTAAGAAAACCTCTGCTCTCATAGAGAAAGCTAGGTTAAGAAAAATGTTTTCTAAGAAACAACCAAAGATTCTCCTACCATATATCTTCAGTAAATAATGAATGTCATTTGCAAAGCTTAAATTTACTTTTCATTGAACTATGGTTGGTGATTAATGAATCAACAAGCAGATATTGTGCAGAATTGAATATTTAAAAATCCGATATATTTATCTCAAGATGTAGACATCTTTTAAAAGCGATAAGAACTAATTTGAAACAATAGTAAACAGATAATAGAAAAATATCTCAAGCTGTAAAATATGTGAGGAATGGAGAGGGCTAAAAGAGAACTGAAATGTAGAAAATAATTTGAACAAGTATTTAGGTCGACATTACAACTGTAGCAGATACCGCTAATGCTCTTCTCAGACCCCTTACCTGCCAGTGTAGCCCAAACCCAACTGCTGGGTGTTTTGGCTACGATTATTACAGCTGCTTCCTTCTCCAGATAATTGTCCTGGGCCAGGGGAAACCTCTTTCCCAAGATGTCTTTGTGTCTGTGATTATGGAATCTCCCACCCACGGGGGAGCAGGGGAGGTTAGGGGATGGGAAGTGGTCCACAGCCAATAATTGACTGATACAATAGTACAAAATCTGATTTGTCTCAATGGGACAACTCTGAAGTGCCATTCATACCCTCTAGAACTCCACACAGGATCAGGCTGAGTCCAGGCTTCTGCTAGACATCCTTCCTTAGCTTTTCCACCTACACTATTTGGCTTCTGTCACTTCCTAACAGTTTCCCTTTGAGAATACTCCCCCTTCCCCCTGCAAAAAAAATCAGCCAAGCACAGTGGTCCATGCCTGTAATCTCAGCACTTTGGGAGGCTAGAGCAGGAGGATTGCTTGAGTCCAAAAGTTTGAGACCAGCCTGGGCAACATATCGAGACCCACCTCCATATTTACCAAAATATTAGCCAGGCGTGGTGGTGTGTGCTTGTATTCCCGGCTGCCAGCTTTGTATTTTAGAGTTAAGTATCATGAATTATAAAATGACTTTGGTAATTTCTAAATTTTTTTTACCATTTTACTTTTGCTCTAGTGAAATACTATCTTATGTACCTTTGAGATTCACTGACATTAAATTAGTCAGGTAGTATTCCTTGATAGTTGATTTCCAGAAAAAAAAAAAAACCTATTTAAAATGAAAATATATCTTTTCTAGCCGGGCTCGGTGGCTCAGCCTGTAATCCCAGCGCTTTGGGAGGCCGAGGTGAGTGGATTGCCTGAGCCCGCGGGTTCGAGACCCACCTGGGCAAATTGGCGAGACCTCGTCTCTACAATAAATCAAAAATTAACCGGGTGTGGCAGTGTGCGCCTGTAGTTCCAGCTACTTGGAAGGCTGAGGCGAAAGGATCGCCGGAGCCCGGCAGGTCGAGTCTGCGGTGGCCAGCAGCAGCCACTGCACTCCAGTCTGGGTGAGAGTGAGACTCCAACTCAAAAAAAAAAAAGAAAATATGTCTTTTCTAAATTCCCTTAGAGCCAACAAAGTTATTACATTACTTTGGATTAATATCTTAAAAATTTCCATTCTTGCTTGATGCTTACATTCCATTCTTTCAAATTATACAAATATATGTAAGAGGGGAAATATATATGGTCAGATACTGAACTCTTCAACATTTGAATATTTATTAAATGTGTTTCAATATTGTCCTAGTGTAATGAACTATTCTCTTTGAATCAAAAAGTTGAAAACACAAGGACATCTGCTTTTGTAATTAGTTAATCTACATTCAAATTTTTTCAAATTATTTCTACATTTCAGGATAACTAAACAGCTTCTTAAGAAAATGACATGTATTAGTGTCAATGGCTCAAAATTAATTCCCTTTCATATTCACACTGGAGGGTGCACGTGGGTGGATGGAAGGGGCCAGAAAATGCTGGAGGGCTGGTTTGTTTGCTTTAATTTTGCTTTATTTTCCATAATGAACGCATAATCCGATGATATTGTCTACACAATACAATCAAAATCAATTAAGAACCAAACACTGATTTGTTTTGCCATATTTAACTACATCAAAAGCTTATCGCTGTTACAATTTAATGCCTACCAACTCACTTTGTTGTATATTAAATACAAAAATCTATGTTAATAAAATGTTGAGATTTTGTATTTGGAATTAAAGGAAGAAAAAAGAAAATGCAAGGTTAGATTCCTTCAGCAAAAGTCAAGTTTCCCTATTTTTTACAAGATTCATATAAAATAGATTAAATGATAAAAGTGGCACTTTTAGGCATAAAATATATATAAAGTCAGTTTAACATTTTAGTTGTAAATTGCATATATATATGTATATATACATATACAAATATACACAAGTAGATGCCTTTATATATGTATGTATGGATTGTGTGTGTATAATATCTTTCCAATGGAAATCTAATTTCAGTTATAAAGGAACTTACCTGAATGACTTTAAAGCAATTTATCAATTTCTGTTCAATAGATTAAAATGTTAAATATTATTTCATTTTTAAATTGAGTTTTTTTTAAGTTACAAAAATTTTGAGGCTATAAGAATCAACAGCTTCAAAGAAAACCTTTCAGAAACTGCTAAAATGTAATACTAAAAGTTTACAGTAAATACATTTAAAAGTTTGATAATTTTGCTAAAAACTCACCAGAGCATGGAAGAGGATAGTCTAAACATGATAATATAAGATATCAAGAAGCAGACATCTTGACGTCAAGTTCTCTGTATTCTATTTGGGAAGTAGGTAAATGTATGTGTGTGAAATAATGAGAGAACTCAAATCAGATTTTTATATTTAATGGGTATATCAGTTACCTGTCACCACAATAATGCTGCATAACAACAAGAAAACCTCAGTGATATAAAACAAGTACACATTGCTCATTTATCAGAAGTGGTCAATAGATGATCTACTAATCTTAACTAGTTCACTTATTCATCTGAGGGTTGGCTGGATTCCAGCAGGTTTAGGTTGAACTGAAGTTTGGCTGACTGACTTACCTCTCTATAGGTTGGTTCTATTCCACATAGACTGGCCCAGTATTTTCTTATAGCAATGGCCAAAGACAAAAATGAGAACACTTCATTCAACCATCTGCTGTATCAATTCTTCTAACAACCCACTGGCAAAGAAAATCACATTGCTGAGCTCAGAGCCCAAGTGAGAGGACACTAAAAAGCTATACAACAAAGATTATGAACTCAGAGAGGAAAGAATCAGGGACAATAATCCAGTCTGCCACAATGGGTATTTGTTGAATGATTATAATTATTGTCAGAACTTGGAACTTGCTAGGGTTAAAATATTTTAATAATCTTTGCTGATATACCAACTGAAAAGCAGCATGTAGATCACATCATACCATAATATGACAGACTAGCTATGTACTTGTATAATCCTCATTTGTTGTTGCTGTTGTTTACCATTTAAGGTCAGACTTGTCACCACTTATAAGATTAGACTTGTTTTAAAATAAACTTATTAGCCGGGCTCGGTGGCTCAGCCTGTAATCCCATGCCTTTGGGAGGCTGAGGCGAGTGGATTGCCTGAGCCCGCGTGTTCAAGACCCGTCTGGGCAGCAAGACCTCATCTCTGCAATAAATCAAAAAATCAGCCGGGCGTGGTAGTGCATGCCTGTAACTCTGGCTACTTGGAAGGCTGAGGCGGAAGGATCGCCGGAGCCCAGCAGGTC
>NW_007259657.1:2030734-2036809 GCF_000164805.1 Carlito syrichta | reverse complement strand
TTCGGAGGCTGAGGTGAGTGGATTGCCTGAGCCCGCAGGTTCGAGACCCGCCTGGGCAACTTGGCAAGACCTCATCTCTACGATAAATCAAAATGAGCCGGGCGTGGTAGCAGGCGCCTGTAGTTCCAACTACTCGGAAGGCCAGGAGCGGCTACTGCACTCCAGTCTGGGTGACAGAGTGAGACTCCAACTCAAATAAGTAAGTAAGTAAATAAATAAATAAATAAATATATTCAGAACATAGGTCTAAACTATTTTATAGAAATTAGGTATAAATAAATAAAAAGAATTATCTACTATTGTCACTATTAGTATTATCATTGTTATGAAGGTGTTGTCAATTAAATTAGAAAAAATAAGAAAGGTATAATATTAGAAAAAAGTAGCAATACTGCCTTTGATATGATATAGTGTACTAGAAAAACTCTAACTGCTTAAAAACCATTTCCAAAAACAAGAAAATTCTGTGAGATTGGTAAGTATAGAATTAATAGGGAAATACAAATGCACAAGCAACAATCATTTTCATCTTTTTTTTTCAAAGAACACAATCTCACTTTCAGAAGAGATGAAATAACAGGGACAGGATTTAGCCTCCTACTTTAAACAGCTAGAAAACCCACACAAAATATATGAAACCACAGTTTTCAGATGTTGAACAACATGGAGCACAAGACAGTGATCCCTGAAAGAAGGAAAAACCAGATGAAGCTGAGACTTACAATATCACCAGCTTACAGTATGGAGGTCTTTTCCAGACTGCAACGCAAGAAGGGGCGACCCAAAGAGACCCTAGTCATTCATCTATTTGAAGAGACAGAAATAAGAGTTTGGGGAAACTGAGGGATAAACAATTTTTAGAGTAGAGTATCAAAGAAGTAGGATCTGTACAGAGAGAAAGCACTGGAGATTTGCAACAGGTTCTCAAGTCTATAGCAGGGAATGAGTTGTGTTCCACCTGCCAGAGTGAGAAAACATGTTAATACATGAGATGTCAGGTAGAGTAGTAAGAAAACTTAGTAGTAGGATTAAAGTAGCCCTAGATTAAGACTAATTGATCCACTCTAACAAAGCTTAAAAAAACAAGCTTCAACTAACACTAAGCAAATTTAAGACTTAGTATAAAACTATAATAAGACAATGTGATTTCAGTGATAGAATAAACAAACAGCTCCATGGAACTGAATAGAGATTCCAGAAGCAGACTCATAAAAATATAGTCAACTAATCTTTTACAAAGGGGAAAAGCTAATATAATGGAGAAAAGGCAAACTGTTTAACAAATAATGCCAGAACAACTGGACATTCACACATACGAAAAAAATGAATCCATACACAGATCTTAGACTCCTCACAAAAATACTCAAAATGTGTCATTGACCTAAAGGTAAGATGCAAAACTATGAAACTCACAGAAGATAACACAGGAGAAAAATCTAGATGACCTTGGATTTAGTGATAACTTTTTAGATATGAAACCAAAGGCATACTTCTTAAAAGAAAGAATTGATAAACTGAACTCATTTTTTGTTCTGTGAAAGACACTGTCAAGAAAATTTTTTTAAAAAGCCACAGACTGGAAGAAAATATTTGCAAAAGACACATCTGATAAAGGATTGCTATTCAGAAATGTACAAAAACTCCTAAAACTCACAATAAGAAAACAAATAACCCAGCTGGAAAATGGGCCAAAAACCTTAACCGAAACCCCACCAAAGAAGACATATAAACAGTGGAATTTTTGTTTGAGCTGCTATGACAAAATACCATACATTGTATAGCTTATAAACAACAAAAATTTATCTCTTATAGTTCTGAAGACTGGCGAGTTCCAGGTCAAGTCTCCAGTAGATTTGATGCCCAGAGAAGGCCCAGTTTCTAGTTTTTCATGATGCTTTCTCACTGTGTCCTCACATGGTGAAAGAGTTAGGCTTCTTTCTGGGACCTCTTTTATAAGGGCACTAACTTCTTTCATGAGTGTTCTGCCTGATGACCTAATTATTTCCAGAAGGCCCCACATTCTAATACCACCACATTGGTAATTAGTATTCAAAATATGCCTCCTGGGAGACACGCAAACCATAGCAGATGGCAAATAAGAATACTCCACATCACATGGCCTGAAGAAAATGCAAATTAAAACATAAATTACCACTATACATCTACTAGAATGAGCAAAATTCAGGACACTGACAACGTCAAATGCTGGCATGAATGTAAAACAAAAGAACTCTTATTTACTGTTTTTATAAATGAAAAATGACTGTCACTTTGGAAGACAGTGTGATAGTTTTTTTTTTTTTTCAACAAAACAAAACATACTCTTACAATATGATACAGCAATCACACTCTTTGGTATTACTCAAATATGCTGAAAATTAATGTCCACACAAGAAAAGCTATGTACACAGATGTGCATGGCAGCTTTATTTGTTCTTGCCAAAATTTGGAAACAACCAATATGCTCTACAGTAACTGAATGGATAAACAAACTGTGGTATATCCAGACAATGGAACATTATTCGGTATTATAAAGAAATGAGCTATCAAACCATGAAAAGACAAGGGAGCGTAAATGCCTTTTACCAAATGAAAGAAGTCAGTCTGAAAAGGCTACATACTGTATGCCTCCAACTATAAGACATTCTGGAAAATGCAAAACGATGGAGACAATAAAAATAGCAGTGGTTATCAGGGGATGGGAGGAGGAAGAGATGAAAAGGTAAAGCACAAAGAATTTTTAGGTCTGTAGCGCTACTTGATCTGATATTATAGTTGGGGATACATGTCATTATACATTTGTTCAAACCCATGAAATGCACAACTCCAAGAGTTAGCCTTAATGTAAACTATGATCTTTGGGGGATAACGATATGTCAATGTAAAGTTATCAATTTTAACAAATGTATCATGCTGGTTGGGGACACTGATCACGGAGGAAGTTATACGTGTGTGAGAGCAGAGAGTATATGGGACATCTCAACACTTTCCTCTCAATTTTGTTGTAAACTTAAAACTGTTAAAAAAAAAAAGGTCTATTTTTTTAAAAAAACAAGCCTTGAAGAGGTCTGACTTATTCAAAACTGACTAAAGCAAAACTGAACTAAAAAGTTGGAGATTTTTAACATTCCTATCTCAGTAATTCATAGAATAAACAGATAGAAAATCAATAACGATGCAGAAAACTTGAACATAACTACCATCTAACTTGACTTAATGAAACACTCGACCCAAGCAGGACACACATACTTTTCGAGTGCATGTGAAAAATTCACAAGTAAAAATTTGTATTGTAGGTTATAATAACAATTAATAAATATAGTAACTAATATATACTTAAATAAGTACACTAATTAGCTTAAAGATATATGAGTCAAGCAAAATATATCTTTACATTAAACTAAATAACAGAATTAAACTGATGATTAATGAAAATATATTTGTAATGGAAATATATTTGGACCCAAATATTGAGAAATTAAACAAGACATATCTAAATGACCCAAATTTAAAGAAGAAAAGAATAATAATGTAGTAGAAGTCAGTAAAATAAAAAACAGAAAAACCTAAAGCTAGATCTTTAAAAAGATAGATAAAATTCAAAAACTTCTAGCTAGACTGATTAAATAAGAGAGAAGACACACATTTCTAACATCAGAAATGAAAGACAAACATTTCTACAGAGAACTTAAAGACATCACAAGAATAATTTTTAAAAACTTTATGATAAGTTATTTGATAGTGGCTTGAAAGACACAAACTACCAAAGCTCATTCAAGAGGAAATAAATAACCTATATCTATTTTAGAAAAAGGTCAATATAAGCCTACAACTATTAAAAATTTGAATTCAAATTTTTAAAACTTCCCTCAAAAATAAATCCAATCCCAGATGGTTCACTGATTAATTCTACCAAACATTTAGAGAAGAATAATGCCAGGCTACACAAAAATCTTCCAGCAAATGGGAGTGGAGTGACCCCTTCTCCTTTTATTTGGCCATCATTACCATGATTCCAAATGCAGGTAAACATTACAAGAAAAGAAAACTAAACATAAACACAGAAATTCTCTAAAAAGTTGAGGTGACTAGAATTCAGAAATATGTGAAAATGGCAGTACATATATTAAATTTGGTTTTTAACTTCAGAATGTACTGTTGGCTTAACGTTCAAAAATCATTCAGTGCAATTCACTATATTAATAGGCAAAAAAGAAAAAATATGTAGAAAAAGCACTTAACAAAACTCAACATCCATTCACAACAAAAGATGTCAGAAAAGAACGAATAGAGGGAAAGAGGAGAGAGTGTATTAATAAACTTAGAGTACAGAAGACCTTTATAAATGTGATACAAAACCTAGGAGCCATTAAAAAAATTTGATAATTTCAACTATTTAAAAGCTAGAAATCTCTGCATAGCAAAAACACTATTATCATAGTGAAAAAATGAGGGAATTACTTGTAACACAGAAAAAAAGGTAACTTACTAAACTAGAAACCCCTGCAAATAAACCAAAACCCAATATTAAAAGAAGTAATAAACTATTTAGAGAATAGAAAATTGAGAGGTCTTTAAACATATAAAAATGCAAATTTTTATTCGTTTTCTTAAAAGCATGCAAATTAAAACTAAAAAGAGATAACTCAATTTTTGTCAAGCTTATTGCCAAAGGTCAAATAAATACATATATATAAAAATACATATATCCATTGTGTCATAAGGACACAAGAAAACAAGCAGCCAGCACAGTGACTCACGCCTGCAATCCTAGCACTTTGGGAGGAGGAGGCAAGCGGATTGCCTGAATCCACAACTTCGAGACTAGCCTGGGCAACTTGGTGAGCCCTCATCTTTAAAATAAACCCAAACAATTAGCTGGGTATGATGGTGCATGCCTGTGGATCCAGCTAGTTGGAAGGCTAAGGTGGAAGGATCACCTGAGCCCTGCAGGTCGAGGCTGCAGTGACTGCGACTGTGCCACTGCACTCCAGCCTGGGCGAGAGAGTGAGATTCCAAATCATAAAAGAAAAAAAAAAAAGCAAGCATTTATATACATTTGGTGGGCATGTAAATTGAGGGATGGTAATTTGGTATATCCATCATAATTGAAAATACATATTTCATTTGAAACAATAATTGCATCTTTAGAAATGTGTCTTATAGACACACATTGCAAAACTATTGTACGTGAGGACTTATTCCACCAATATTTGTAATACAAAAAGAATTGAAATAAATTCAGTTTGCCAATTATAGACTAATTAAATAAATTGAAATACATTCATACACAACAAAATATCATGTCACTACTATACGTGTGTGTGTGTTTAAACAATTATAATAATACATTTTAAGGAAAAAAGTAATTTGCAAAAAATATATATGTATATATAGATAGATACACACACATATATGTTTGTGTTTACATAAATGTGTGTATGTATATAGGCAACATTATCCCTTGGTATCTGTGGGGGATTGGTTCCAGGACCTCTTATGGACACCAAAATCTGTGGATGCTCAAATTCTTGATATAAAATGACATAGCATTTATGTGTAACTTACGTAATACTCCTATATACTTTAAAACATCTTTAGATTACTTATTATACCTAATACATTGTAAATGCTATGTGAATCATTGCTATATTGTATTATTTAGGAACCAATGACTAGAAAAAATGTTTGAACGTGTTCAGTTCAAAACTTATTTCTTCCAAATATTTTCGATCCATGATTGGTTAAATCCACAGATGCAGAAAACATGGATGCAGAGGGTCAACCACACAGGTATACATATATGTGTGTGTATTTGTAATCTCAGGAAAATTGCACACAATGCAAGTAACAGTAATTGCTTCCAAGGAAAAGAACTAAGTTCCTACAGAAGAGAGGCATACCATTTTAACATTTTGGGGGCTATATACTATTTATATATAAAAATACCTAAATATATATATTCAATATCAACGTGTCAATAAATTATGAAATAGAAAATAAATAATAAACCACACTGAGAGTAAGGAAAATAGACTTATCTCCTACGATTCCAATTTTTTTTTTTTTTTTTTT
>NW_007259657.1:2021882-2030714 GCF_000164805.1 Carlito syrichta | reverse complement strand
GCTACCACGCCCGGCTGATTTTTTGATTTATTGTAGAGGTGAGGTCTCGCCTGCCCAGGCAGGTCTCGAACCCACAGGCTCAGGCAATCCACTCACCTCAGCCTCCCAAAGGCGCGGGAATTACAGACTGAGCCACCGAGCCCGGCAGGATTCCAATTTACTAAATGTTTATGGGTATGTGTATACCTATGGGCATGTGTGTATATTTATGGGCATGTGTGTATACCTATTTGTGTGTGAGAGAGAAAGTGAGAGAAGCAACAGACAACAGACAATAGTGGAGAAAGAAGGGTCACAAGAGATACATACAAAACAAGTTCTGTTCCTAAAGTACATTCGTAAGTCCAATTTCTTCATAGCCTCAACAAAGTTAGCCTAGGTACCCAGCCAACACATTTGGCTGTATAATACCCTACTGTAATAGGTTTAAAATACTTTTCACTCAAATAGTACACAACAAGTTCAAAAAATAAAGAAAACATTTTTAGTCCTACAGTACAGTACCTGAAAATACAGTAGTACAGTACAGTACAATAGCGGGCATACAGGGGTTGGCATCAAGTGAACAGGCAAGAAGAGTTACTGACTGAAGGAGGTAGAGGAGGTGGGAGATGGTAGAGCTGAAGGTTCGTCAGCAACAGGAGATGGAGGGCAAGCTGCAATTTCACTCATGCCTGACATGGAGAGCACAAGTTCTGGTTTCTAGCTGGATTCCAATTCTATCTACCCTCTTGAAAAAAACGATCCAGTTGATTGTCTGGGTGGTAGCTCTTTTTTTCTCATCAAAGATGATACTGTAGCACTGGATTACATGCTGAACGGCTACCAGTCTATGGCCTTACTACCCTGAATTCACCTGATATCAACTGAATGGTTGCTGCAAACTTCGTGTACTGTCCTGTGTTCAGGTCCTGTGCCTCAAAAACTAACAACGCCTCCTCAAGGAATGCAAACACATGTTCACATCTTTGAAAGTTCACAGTTTGAAGATTTCTATGTAGGGACTTATTATATAAGAAAAACTTAGTAAATTCAGTGTTGATAGTCCATGACACATGTATTCAATTACTGTGAGATATTCCGAACACTCACCTTATAGAAGCTGAACTGTCTCTGTCAGAAAAGAAACACTAATCTGGATGAACTTTTGGACTAATTGTTGGGGCTTTCCTTATTTTCTCTACTTTTTTAATATTTTATTTTAAAGACGTAGGGTACAATTCAGGATTATGTATACAAGTGGACATTGTACAGGTAAAGTTTGGGCCTCCCTTTGGTCCCTACTTCACCTGGTTTGAGATCAGGTACCCTTATTGATATTGTGTCTCCCCACTCCATCCCGGCAGTATCCCCCTACTGCTAATCCCTTTCTTATAGTACTATGGTAAATGTTCAGGATTCACTTATGAGTGAGAACATGTGATACTCTGTTCTTTGTTTCTGTATTTTTACTTGAAAGGCATGGATATGATGGGAGTGCATTGAGAGTGGGGAAAGTAGGCTTATCTCCTACTATTCCAATTTGCTAAAGGTTTATGAATGTATGCAAGTGTGTATACCTATTTATGTATGTGTGTATGTGAGAGAGAGAGAGAAAGCAATAGGCAACAGGCAATAGTGGAGAAAGAAGTGTCACAAGAGGTATATTTTCTTTTCTTTTTCTTTTTTTGAGTCGGAGTCTCATTCTGTCGCCCAGACTGGAGGGCAGTGGCCACTCCTGGCCACCGCAGCCTCGGCCTGCTGGGCTCCGGCGATCCTTCCGCCTCAGCCTTCCAAGTAGCTGGAACTACAGGTGCGCGCTACCACGCCTGGCTAATTTTTTGATTTATTGTAGTGATGAGGGCTCCCCAAGTTGCCCAGGCGGGTCTCGAACCCGCAGGCTCAGGCAATCCACTCACCTCAGCCTCCCAAGGCGCGGGATTACAGGCTGAGCCACCGAGCCCGGCAAGAGGTACATTTTCTACTCTTGCTATTACTTGGAGTCAGTAAATAGTTGTTGGACTTTTCTCTCTTTCCTAGAAATGACTGCCTTTCGTCATATAATGAAGTGAACACATGAACAGGGTTTATCTAAGTGTTGATCAAAGGGAACATGAAGAACTTTTTGTATTGAAAGGTATGATGTTATTTTAAGACATGTTTATTACTGCTTAACATCGCCAATGCAAAGCAGACATGAGAATGAGGATGGCACTGGCAATGGAAGTGTTTTCAGGAAGTGACACCTCTCCTTGTGCTTCAAAATTGACTCAATGTCAAGCAGACAGAAGGGAAAGCTTGATCTCTGGCCTGCTAGACTGGTAGCTGGTGCAAATACTTGGAGTGTTCTTTTCTCTCCACTCAACCTATAAAAACCCTTGCAGTTGCCTCAGCTTATGATTCTAGCCTGATCACCAATTTTTCTATAAGACCACAATGTTACAGCAAAATTGGAGCACACTCACACACACAAACACACAGACATACACACACAATGTTGGCTTCATTATTTTTATAAAATATATCTCTCTGAGCTCTCTAGATCTTTCCTCTGTCAGCCATGCCTGGACTACTCCAGAGTCTTATCGTCTTCCTTTCTTAACTGAGCCTATTTTGCCCTTATGATAATTTTAGTGTTGCCTTGTTTTTTGTTTGTTTGTTTGTTTGAGGCACAGAAATTTTGTTGAGGTTGAGTTTGAATTTTATTTGGGGTCATTTTTTTTTTAAGTGAGAAAGCATGATTTATTGAGAGGACAGAAAAGCTCCCACAGTGGGAGGGGACCCGAAGGGGTTGGGCACATTTTTCAAATTAATTTTACAAACCAAACCAATTAACTATAGTGAGGAAAAGCGACATTGTGAGGGTCAAATCAGACTTCTTCTTCTGTCTACAACAGAATGATCAGCTCCAGATTTGCCCTCCCATAGCAAAAAACTAGATAAAATGTATGGCATTTGACAATAGACAGCTCCTATTCCCTTCCTCGGAGAAGGGAAGCAAATGAGGCAAGCCCTTCAATTGCACTGGTTTTCTGCTCAAAGTCTGTTTCATGATTGTGGCTCAGAGAGGGATCCCCAAGCAAAAGACAACAGTCTTGCTGAGTTGAGAAGTCAAGGATCTGCCAAAGAGGAAGCTACACAGAGAAAAAGACACAGAAAGAGACCTGGATCACAGACATCGTCTTGAATTTTTGTCTGAATACTAAGCTCTGAAGGTATAGGGTGAATCTTCACAAGGATGGGCAAAGGATGACTGGGGAGTTAAAAGTGAACACCTTCCAGAGCTTGCAGAGAGCCAGCAGACATATTAGTTCTGGCAGAGTAGAGAGACTTTGTGAAATACCCAGTGCATTCGATAGAGACCCCAAAAGGGCTACGCCTTAGTAGTGGGACTACACTAACCATAGAATAAAGTTTATTTTGTACCCACACTAAGAAAATTTAAAAATAAGACTGGAAATAATTAAGCTGATCTACAAGCACTCTTTTTTAATTTTTTGTAGAAACAGGGTTTCACTATGTTGCCCAGGCTAGTCTCAAACTCCTGAACTGAAGCCACCCTCTTGCCTCAGCCTCCCAAAGTGTTGGGATTATGGACATGAGCCACTGCATTTAACCACAAGTACTCTTTAAAGGAAGACAACAAAATTCAGACAATAAAAAAATGTAATGTGTTCACACACTCATACATTTTATGTATGGGAGTTTCTCCTCATCAAAATGCAAAATTCATAAGAGTAGGAATTTTTCTCTGTTTTATTCATGAATATATATCAATGACTATAGAAGAAAATTTGTGCAGAGAAGACATGCAATAGATATTTATTGAATGAATAAATATTATTTAATCTTTATCCTATATTAAATATTCATACTACACAGACTCACATAATACAATATTTACTATGTATTAAATGTTTATACGACACAGACTCAGTTCTCATTGATTTGTGGCTGAAGTAAGAAATGGGTAAGTGAAAAGAAAAATCTTATTTTTCAAACTCTCTCTTGATAAGTAATAATGAAGATAAACAATCACAACCCTTGGTTTAGTTAGAAAAAAATAATAAAGCAGAGAAAGCGAGATTTCCAAAAGGACACAATTGGTAATTTTTGATCAACCTAGTTAAAGAGTAGCTGAGTTTTGCAAAATGTGTACACTCTTACCTTTCCCACAAAATATCTGCATAAAATCTCATGTTCAGATTGCACTACTAGGAAAGTCCAATAAAGAAGTAGTCTTGAAGGGCAACTCAACATGGAGTTCAACACAACAATATGGGCCCTAATGAAAAATGAACACTGACTTAAACAAGGAACAAAACAATGCACCCACAGAGATACTATTACCATGCGAAAAAATCCAATAAATGTCATATTTTATTTTAAAAATCTGACACATTTTCTTTGTCAATAAAATGATTTCTCCAAGTGCTATTGTGGTAATTTTTATCTTTGTTACAAAGTAAAAGCACGCATATAAACACCATTCTTTTCACATATTGCAACAATTAATTCACCAGAAAATCATATAGCTTTCTACATTCTCCCCAGCACATGTTATAAATTATGAGATCCTGTGCACATTCTGTTGATGCATTATCACTATAAAAATTTTCTGTAGGCTAATAAGATAAACGCCACCTTAAAGGTTGATGCTCCCTGGGGAATTATACTTAGCTGTGTCTAGCTCTCACCTCTCTGATCTGCAGGATCTCAAATCCCAATTGTTGCTCCCCACTGACCTACCTTCAAAATGCCACACCCATATTTCTAGCTGCCTCAATTGCCTGCACACCTCCGAGGTCATATTTCCAGCAGAACATGCTAACTCCCTCTCTAGATGCCGGACCCCCTCTGGACAACCAGTTCCTCCTTCTCATACTTTCTCCACTTTGGTCAATGACACCAAAATCTTCCAGCTTACCCAAGGCCAAAGCCCCGGGAAGCATTCTAGAGATTTCCTTGTTTCTTACCACTCATGTCTGATTTGTCTTCCTCATTATCACTTTAATCTAAACCCTCTTCCCAAGTCCCGCCACGCCTCAGTAGATTCCCAAGTGCCCTCCTTATCACTGTCTTTCCAGGTCCTGCCCAGTCTGTTCCCCAGGGCTACCTGTGGGGTATCTCTCACTGCAGATCTAACCACACGGGTCCTTAGTAAAATTCTTTAATTCTTTTCAGTATTTGTTTGTTTGTTTGTATATTGAGTCAGCGTCACATTCTGTCACCCAGGCTGGAGGGCAGTGGCAGAGTCATGGCTACCATAGCCTCGATCTGCTGTGCTCAAGTGATTCTTTCACCACAGCATTCCAAGTCGCAGGAAATACAAGCGTGCACCACCACATCTGGGTAAATGTTTTATTTTTTGTAGGGATGAGGTTTCCCCAAGTTGCCTAGGCTGCTCTTGAACCCCTGGGCTCAGGCAATCCTCTCACCTCTACTTCCCAAAGTACTGGGATTACAGGTGTGAGTCACCATGCCCAGCTGCTTTTCAGTATTTAAAGGTAAAATGAACTGCTTTTAAAAATCAGAGGCTTGACACAAATATTCATATTTCTGGCTTATCTTAAACACTCAGACAGCTTGGCAGCCTTGGGCCCTACATTGCCAACTTGGTGGTAACCAGCTGAAGCTAAGTAGAAGATGCCATAGGGAATAAAGCTCTCTCTAGTTCCCAACAATGTGTGTACTAATAATGCATGTACTTATTGAATCACCTCTCCCCACCTATTTGGCACCTTGATGGCACAAAATATCACTTGACTTTACAATTGTTACTCAGCATTGCCTCTCTGTTCAGGTTCCTCACATACAAGAAGAGGAGCAAAGACTATATGGTCCCCAAGCCTGCTAACTATAAGGAAAGAACTGAAAAAGTAAATACCCTGTCTTCACATTTCTTCCTCCCTTCAGTCCTCTCACTAAAGTTCTTCACTGACTAAACCCAACCAGAGGGTCCAGAATGGATGGTTGAGGAGCATTTAAAACCCAAAATGGTCCAGGTTTGGTGGCTCAAGCCTGTAATCCCAGCACTTTGGGAGGCAGAGGTGAGAGGATTGCCTGAACTCACAGGTTCAAGACCAGCTTGGGCAGCATGGTGAGACCCGCATCTCTATAATAAATCAAAAAATTAGCCAGGCATGGTGGTGCATGCCTGTAGTTCCAGCTACATGGAAGGCTGAAGCAGAATGATCACCTGAGCCCACAGGTTGAGACTGCGGTCGCCATGACAGAGACACTGACTCAAAAAAAAAAAAGTCACCAAAATGGCTAGGGAGCAGTCTCAGCATCTAATTCATCAAACCCATGATTGTGCCCCCTTGTAGAAGCTCTCTAGAATCCATAGACCCAAAGTCCATAGACCCAAAGTCATGGGTACAGGAGACAAAAATTCCACCAGTGAGTTATTAGAAAAAATAACCAGAGAGGTCAATCTGATCACAATCCCTTGGTTCTTAGACATTATATTCTAACTATGTAGATAGAACCAAATATTAGCTCCTGGCTTAAGGGATATTAGCTGCGTCCTGTAGATTAGTGCCAGATCTTACCATGTATTTTTTTCTAGCTGGCACTGCAACTGACCTTCTTCAGGCCATTATACTGTTCTATCAAGGTAACTGTTTTGGTCTTAACACAAATAAGATCAAAGTGAATTCCACTGACATGAGTCCAATGTCTCACTCTCTTTGCTTTAAAATCATTTTTCTGGCCAGAGGTGATGTTTTGTGGAGTGCCATGGATACAGCAACTTGTAATCCATGAGGCAAGATGCTGGCAGAAACCCTAGAGAAAGGAAAGGCAAATCTGTTCCTGAACACATCTGTCCCTGTATGGACAACTGCTGCTTCCTCCATGATGAACAGGTTGCCAGCTTTTCTCTTAGTAAGTGATGCAGGACCTCATTGCTGTCCTCTGTGCAATCAGACTGGACACTTAGCTGAGTGTCCAGAAGCTAGATCATCCTTGGTGATGGCAAGCCCATGCATAGTCTCCATTCCTGAGGTCATGACCACTGTAGTGAACGCATGGAACAGGTCCTAGGGTGGCTAGAATAAGAAGCTGTCTGACATCCATGATGTGTCAAATTACCTACTTAATTATTGAACGTCTCTTTCACAAATGAAGCTTTCGAGTAAGCATTTATATGGATCACAGATATGTTGCACTCTGTCATAATAAACCATTCATCTATATACCTGTTTCCTAGATCCCCTTTCCCACAAAATATGTTCGTTTCAAATTCATAACCAACCAGTCCACTCAATAGCCACAGTGCATGAATCAAGTACATTCATTAGGTCATCTTCCAGAATAAGTGTTCAGCTACACAGCCTGCCCAAAATTCTGCCTATTGCGAGGATTTCTTCTCACTACCATTTTTCAGGGCTAACTCAGAGTGTATGTAGTTCAGTAGCTGACCCTTTCTGGCTCATGCCAATTCCAACAGTGTGAGGCAGAAGGAGACAGACTGTTCTCCTGATTTTAGGCTTCTAGCTCACCTAGATCCCACAGTAACTTCCAAAATTTATCTTGGATTTATGAAGAGTGTAGGCTGTGCACACTGCTACCCACACACAGAAACCCAAACCAGCCTTGGCCTTGAACTAGAACCTGTCATATTTTCTATCAAGTAGCAAGTCTTGGAGCACTAAGAGCCAACTAGAAATGAGCCTTTCCACAGCAGTAGAAAGGGATGGCAAAAACATTCTTTTAGCAGTACAGATTTAAAAGAAAATAAAAAATGTTTTAGAGCTATGCTAGTTCCCCGCCCCTGTTTCTATTGTCAGTGAACGTACTCTTACTGGAAAGGATCACACAGATGTCAGGGAAAGCAAACAGCACCCACTCATGTAAACAATCTCATCTGTAACTCATTAACCCTGCTACCCTCAGCCTTCTAGAAAAAGTGTCCCATTTATTAGTTTCCTATCCCAAGTTCATGTTTGTCTTTCAGTGTTGGGGCATTATTGGGCATTAAAGGAAAGAAACATTCTATTTCCGGTAACATCACTTACACGGAATTGCCAATTTACTCATTCACTGATGGTGTAGGTTGTTTAATAAGCTATTTTCACTTTTGCTGGACTAGCTACCCCACTCTCCCCATTATTTATATTTCTTAGCCACCAAAGAAAGTAGAAAAATACATATTACTAAGATACACAACTCTTTCTCATTCTACTATCTAAAACACAGGAAGCAGAGACTGAAATAGCAATAGCTACTGAGAAGCAGCAATGAGATACTGTTGGTATTTGAGATGAATCTAGGTGGTATGCAAGACAATATCAAGTGATTCTCTAAATAGGCAAATATGATATCAAAAGCCCAAAATGGAAAAATAAATTCCTCTTATATTTTTCTTTACTCCTTTAATTTCATCAGCAAAAAAAAAGGTCTCATTTTGGGTCTAGCCTTTAATATCTAATGTTTTAACAGAAAGAGAGCAGTCCTCATGCTAGAACATTTGGTGGTCAACAACATCTAGCTGGAACTTTCTCACATTATTCTGTTTTCACTGTCTATGGCAAATGATACTGACTGTATAATAGCAATAATGAGATTTCTCTTTTGATAAACTTAAATTTAAAAGTAAATTGTTTTAATAAAAATGCTAAACAAATAATAGTACAGATGATACATAAATACAATAAAAATATCAAAATGAGAATAGAAAGAAATGATGAAAACACTGCGAGTGAAAAAAATATATAAGATAACTATTTACGACAGGATTTAGTCCGGAAGTCAGGATTCACTCAGTATTAATGAGTGTTTGTGTATGGGCTGTGTGTGTGTACTGTGTGTGTGTGTGTGTGTGTGTGTGTGTGTGTGTGTGTGTGTGTG
>NW_007259657.1:1996578-2021862 GCF_000164805.1 Carlito syrichta | reverse complement strand
TCTCAGTTTCTTTATCTGTAAGATGGGACTATAAACAGTACCTGCCTCTCATAGGGTCAAATAAGCTAAGAATAGTCAAGTGTCCAGTACATGGTAAATACAAAATAAGTGAAATAAATTATTATTCTTCATCGAATTCTTCTCAGACACAGAGGGCAGCATGTCACCTCTTTCATCCCGTGTCCCTCCGTGGCTCACAAGGGCCTACCAGACAACTATTTTTCATGCAGCATTCCCACCATCCCTCAAAGAGGGAGTTGAACGTGAGGCTGAGTGGTGTGGTTAGGGGCCTTGCTCTAGCTGTTGGACCTGTAGTTGTCAGAACTGGAACCCAAAGTAGACTTGCGCCCTACTCCCCCATCCTGACACCCTCTCCTCTGTCCCATGCTGCTTCCTGACAGGGCGCCCAACATCCCTGGCTCTGCGGGAGCCAACCCTGGAGAGGCCTGGCCCAGCTGGGAAGGTAGCACCTGGAGCAGCGGTGGCTGGTGCTCTGCAGACCCTGCCTTCTCCTCCCACCCCCTGCAGCTGCCAGTCTTTGCAGTTCTGCTGAGGCAGCAGCCCTGGCCCAAGCAGGCTACCCTCCCTCTGTGCTGGGCACATGCACACGGGGCTGGCTGCAGGTGGTCGGCCTGTGCCCCTCACCCAGCCAGGCCCAGAGCCCTTGGCCTGCCCAGTGGTCAGTGCTGGGCCACATGGCCTCCAGAGCTCCATTGCTTGCCCCCAGGGACAGGCCTGCCCTGGCTGCTCTGGGCCCTAGGCAGGAGAGGAGAGGCAAGGCCATGAGGCCGGAGGGCAGGAAAAGCAGGGAGGGAGGCAGCTATTTATAGCCAGCTTTGCTTTTGTTCCTTTTCCAGCAATGCTTCTCTTTAAATAGGAGCAGGGCTGGAGGCTGCAGCTCTTCCCCAGCCGCCTGCAGGCAGTGCGCAAGGGTGTGTGCCTGTGTGTGTGTGTGTGTGTGTGTGTGTGTGTGTGTGTGTGTGTAGGAGGGGCGTTGGGAGTTTTGAATCTTCTAGCTCTCATTTCCACATGCTGAAAAGATTATATAATTGTCCCATTTTTCACTGTGCAAGTATATACATACATATAAATATATATATACACACACACATTTCAGTAACGCTTAGTAGCATGGGTTCTCTATATTGATAAAATTTTTTTTAAAACTAGATGTGTTTGTACACATTATACGTCATTTTTAACTTTTTACAATCATATTTAATCCCGAAAATTTATTCTGAATATTAGTCATTTCCTTCAATTAAATAATGACACATTGTTTTACGAACATTATGTCCTTAACTATTTCTGTTTATTCACTCTCTAGATTGTCTTCTACTTAGAATTTAGACTTAATAAACTTACATTATTGAAGTAAATGTGTCTGGAGATTTTGTTCTTCAGAAAGAATAGAGGTAATTAGGATTTTGTGTGTAGGAATAGAAGAGCCTTCGTTAAGCTCATTAGTCTTATTCAGCTGAGATTAATGGCTAAAAATGATATTTTGCCATAATTATTTATATTTCTCTCTTATGCAGTCATATGCAAATTATATTATTTGCTAATTTTACATAAAACAATTATGTAGACAAATCGAGATGAAGGCCTTATATTTATGTAGAATAATTTTTTATTCACTGTTGTCAAGCATTTCTTTCATAGCATAAAAAACTAATAGAAGGGTGTTGTGTTTTAAGGATTATCACTTTGCCGGTTTTTCCCTTTCTGACATTTCACTACATCTCCCAGCAATTGCTGGTACCTTCTTTACTGGAAATGTTCCCAGTAGGTTACTAAACCCAGATATTTCTTGAGGCACAGCATATTCTTTTCCCTCTTTGGATTCTTGAATTGGAGATAAAATTGTGGCTTTTGAACACAAGTTGCTGTGTAAATAAACACTAGTCTAGAGTTGTTTTGGGATTATTGTGAGTGAGTAATTTCAGTTTTCACTCATTCTCATTTAAAAAAGACAGTTTTGCCACATGTGAATAAGCCCTGCAGTGATGCTGTAAACTCTGAGAAAAGGATTGGTAATCATTGTAAAATAAACAGATGAACACTTTGGCAAGCACTGGGGAAAAAAAAGTTGGTCAAGTTTATTCCCATGCTCAAACCTTTCATTCTTTGGTACAAAACACATTTTGTAAAGACTTTTAAAATCATAATAAATGTGTTTTGATATTAAATCTGTGTTTTTAGTCTTACAGCTGCAATACCCTGGGACCAGAAATTACTTATTGCTCATCATGTAGATATTTTTAAACAAATACTCAGCAACAACAACAAAAAAGTATGGCAACCACATAATTTTTTGTCCATGTTGTCTCTATCCAATACATTTTTCACTTAGAGGACAATTGACTCAGATAGCAAAAGCATATTATTCAGAGAAGTCTCCAGATGTAAGATATAACATTATCAATTTAGTTTTTAAAATATTAAAATTTAGTTTTTTTAATGAGAGTCTATTAAGAAAACAACTCTAAGTACTTTTTTTTTTTTACAACATCCAATGTGAATTTTGAATTTATTTTAAAATCTAATCTTTTTATATGCATCTATCATAACCTACTTTTGGTTTTCAGATAGTTATGCAATTTGAGAGTCACAAATATTCTAAGATACAAGGAAATATTACTTTTGTAGTAGTTGGTGAAACTGATAGGTATAAGGTACTTTTTTACATAAAAGATAAATATCGTAATAATGTTAGAATCATACAGAAATTAAAAATATCTAAATACTATCAAAACCTGTCATGTTCTCTCCAAGAAGATGCTTGTCATCAAGATAAAGATAGAGAAAAATTAAACAAGAATGAGAGATGATCCTCAAAACCATGTACCAGCCATGAGTTTGAGGCCTTTAAATCTGAAAAGACAAGCTTTCTAGAAAGATGTAGTGAAATCCACTTGGCATCCCAATATCTTCCAAGAAACTTTTGCTGTTAAATCTTGCCATAAAACTAAAATCAAATTGCAAGTTGAAATACTGGTTAAAATGAAAGAAAATCCCAGAAGATTGAAATTGGCTCAACCTATGTTGTTGTTGGGTTTTGCAATGCCATTTTTTACAAACATGGAAAATAATTTTTCAGGGCTTGTATAAGATAGAACATTTTGTTTTATATTTTTTATCTGCTGTTGAAAGGAAGACTTATTCCAGAAGATTACAAAGACAATTACAAAGAAGGAATAGTGCCAATATGAATTATTGCTCCTGGCATTTAAAGCTATATTTGGAGACGGAAATCTTTACTTATTTGTTTCCTGTAAGAGAAATACAATACAGAAATATAGCTAGAAAAAAAAAAGGAGATGGATAAGCAAGTCTTAGAGATCATGCTAATCTGAAATGCTATTTGACATGGAGTTCACTTGTGAATGTGCTGTCAGGCTGCTCTTTGTAATTCTACTATCTTGTCTTTATCAAAAGCAGGTGTAACCATTTTCTTTTCATTTTTTTCCTTCTGCATGTGCTCCTTCCCTGTATGCTAACCTTCTGATAGTTTAAAGTCAAGATACATGTTTCCAGTTCAACATTGTGAACTGAGCACAGGCATTGAAAGGAAATTTTAAAAAATAACAGCAGCTATAATAACAATAGCTAATTTCTAATGAGCACTGACTAAGTGCCAAGCACTCTTCTGCATGTATAGCCTTTAATCCTCAAAAATTCCTACTTTACAGATTAAAAAAAAATTTAGCAACTTGTGTTGAGTTACATAACCTAGGCTGAATCCCAAGCTTCTGAAGTGAGCCCCTATGCTACATTGCCAGTAAATATATGGGGGAAAAAAGAAATCATTAAAAGTCATGAAAATATGAAAACTGGAACTAGACAAGGATGCCCACTCTCTCCCCTCCTGTTCAACATAGTATTGGAAGTCCTGGCTAAAACAATCAGAGAAGAGGAGGCAATCAGAGGTATTCAAATAGGAAAAGAGGAAGTCAAGTTATCTCTCTATGCAGATGATATGATGGTGTACCTTGAAAAACCAAGAGAATCTGTCAAAGGCCTCCTTACATTGATAAAAGCCTTTGGCAAAATCTCAGGATACAAAATAAATGTACAAAAGACAATCGCATTTCTCTACACCAATAATAAACAAACAGAAACCCAAATAAAAAACACAGTTCCATTCACAATAGCCACAAAAAAAATGAAATACCTTGGCATCTTCCTAACCAGAGACGTGAAAGACCTTTACAATGAAAATTACAAAACACTGCTCAAAGAAATCAAAGCTGAAATTATCAAGTGGAAAAATATCCCATGCTCATGGATCAGAAGAATCAACATTGTGAAGATGTCCATCTTACCTAAGGCAATCTACAAATTCAATGCAATACCCATTAAATTACCAACAACATTCTTCTCAGACCTAGAAAAAACAACACAGGAATTCATATGGAAACACAAACGTCCAAGAATAGCCAGAACAATCCTCAGCAAAAAAAACAAAGCAGGTGGTATCACAATACCAGATTTCAAACTTTACTATAAAGCTACAATCATCAAAACAGCTTGGTATTGGTACAGGAACAGGCATATAGATCAATGGAACAGAATTGAGATTCCAGAAGCAAAACCTCAATTTCTCAACCAACTCATCTTCGACAAAGCCCCCACCACCTACCAATGGGGAGAGGAGAACCTATTCAGTAAATGGTGCTGGGAAAATTGGCTGACCACATGCAGAAGATTGAAACAGGACCCCTATCTATCCCCATGCACAAAGGTTAACTCCAAATGGATCAGAGACCTAAATGTAAAACCTCAAACCATAAGAACCTTAGAAAAGGAAGGAAATACTCTCATGGAAATCGGAACTGGCATCCAATTCCTGTACAAAACCCGAAACCCACAGGACTTAAGGGAGAAGATAGACAAATGGGACCTTATTAAACTGACAAGCTTCTGCAAAGCCAAAGAAACCATCAAGAGAGCAGGGAGACAGCCTACAGACTGGGAAAAAGTATTTGCCAACTCTAGGTCTGACAAAGGCTTAACATCCTGGATCTACAAGGAACTGAAACGTACTGAAAAGAAGAAAACAAACAACCCCATTATAAAATGGGCAAAAGACATGAACAGACACTTCACAAAAGAAGACATTCGAGCAGCCAACAAACACATGAAGAAATGCTCAACCTCACTAATCATCAGGGAGATGCAAATCAAAACCACACTGAGATACCACCTAACTCCAGTCAGAATGGCAATTATCAACAACTCAAAAAATAACAGCTCTGGAGAGGGTGTGGTGAAAAGGGAACACTTCTACACTGTTGGTGGGAGTGTAAACTAGTGCAACCTCTGTGGAAAGCAGTGCGGCAATTCTTAAAAGCTCTAAAAATTGACCTTCCATATGACCCTGCAATCCCCCTACTGGGAATATACCCTGAAGAACACAAATCACTCTATAAAAAAGATACCTGCACACGTATGTTTATCGCAGCATTGTTCACAATAGCAAGAACCTGGAAACAACCATGCTGCCCATCAAAAGAGGACTGGATTAAAAAAATGTGGTACATATACACGATGGAATACTACGCAGCCATAAAAAAGAACAAAATCATGAATTTCGCTGCAACCTGGATGGAACTAGAGTCTATAATACTGAGTGACCTCGACACAAAAACAAAAATCCGAATATCACATGTTCTCACTCATATAATGGACCTTGAACATCCAATGCAATACTATAAGAAAATGACTGATGGTACTGGGAAACTCTGGGGGGGAGGGGGATGGGATTAACAGTAGCAAATATCTGTCGGGGGATGGGAAAACACTTCTTATCTACAGGGTGCCTGAATGAAACGTCATTGTACACCTAACCCTTAACTGTACCCCACAAAACCATAATAAAAAATACTGATTAATGAAAAAAAAAAAAAGTCATGAAAATAAGACTGGTCCTTTCAGTTGGCCAAAAATATTTGAAGAGTTTCTCAGTGATAGAAAACAGATTGATAAAGAGAATACAGTCATAATAGCAGAGGCAGGTTATGAGATATTTAATCTAAGAAAGATCTGCAATACACCTAGTCTAACCAGCTGTCATCTCTCTCCTAAAAACACAGTGCGGCTGCAGAATTTTTCCTCATCCTAAGGAAGGCCACTAGATCAGTCAGAGTGCAACCAGAGAATGGAAATGTATTTACAACAGAGGGGATTTAATGCAGGGAATCAATTACACAGGGAGTCTGTTGCTGAGAAGACACACTGGGGATAGAGGGCAAAAGCAGGAAGCAGGGTGGAGGTGGCATCTCTGAAGACTGAGGTCAGGTCGCACTGCAGAAGCTTGAAGTCAGCCTGTTCAGGGAACACTGAAATTATTTCTGGAACTACTACCCAAGACAGACAGATGGAGAGGGAGGGGGATACCGTCTTTTTATCATCCTTCCTATGTCTCGGTCTGCTGCTTCTGTGTCCCATGGGCCAAATCCAGTCAGAACCATCTTAGGTGAGACCCAGGACACACAACCTGTCAGAGTCAGCCTTCCTATGATACAGAGCAGAACAAGGGCAGGAATCATTCTGAGCACACAGACTCTGGAGCAGTTTGAATGTTGCTAAATAAAGCAAAGGGCCTTCCTGGCAAGCGATACCAGCATGGGTGTTAGGGCCAGAGATAAACAGAGCAGAATCTGACACAACGCTGGATTCCTAACGTCATAAGTCATGGGGGCTTAAGCTCACCTGTCTATTTGTCTCCTACACACTCAAAGGGGAAGAACTCAGCCTCCTCCAATCCAGGGTGTGAAAATTTGTGTAAATTGGCCTATATAAATGCAGAGGAACCTCAATATTAGTTGTCCAAAATTATCAAACTAGTTCTTCCTTTGCAAAAATGAAAGGACAACCTACAGTCAGAAAGTATCTGGGGAAAATGAACAATATAACAGAGAAGAACTGTGCTAAATAAGCAGAACCCTTAACCCTGGAGGAAGCCATGATAATACAGAAGAAATATTTTACATAATTCTAAATTAATTTCAGAGAAAATATACAACACCTGCATCCACAAAACTGGAATAGACTGCTACAAAAAAGGAGCAAAGAAAAAGAGAATGTTCTTGCAAAGAAGCTCATAAGGCTGCTACTAAATAAAAATTTCAAGTAAGATGAATCACAGAATGAACACTGCCGAAGAGTAAATTGGTGCCATGGAAGATAAGATTAGATAAATCTCCTAGAACAAAAACACAGAAATTGAAAATAGAAGAGAAACGTTAAGCTCTAGGCAGACTAAATAGGTCTCAAGAAGATTAGAAAAGGTGTTGTGGAGAGAGAGTGATGAGAAATTACTTGGTATATACATTATTCGAATGTAAGAGATACACTAAAAGCCAAGACCTCAGCACTACACAATATATATATGGGACAAAACTGCATTTATACCCTTAAATTTACAGACATTTTTTAAAAGAAGGCAAGAAAATAATGATTAAAATTATATTGCTAGAAGAAAACTTTCCAAGCTCAAGAAGACTTGAATCCTTATATTAAAGAGACCACCAAGACATAAACAGGGAGAAAAAATGGTGGTGGTATTTCAGAAGGCAAACATTGATAGAAAGAGTCTAGTCATAGAGCAGGGGTGGGTTATGAGGCAATCATTATCCAGATAGTTAACTTAATAAATATCTACACCTACACTACTTAGTCATCCTGGACATCTAGATATTTACTGAATTCAGTGAATAGGGAAAGAATTCTGAAAACTTCCAGAATGTTAACTCTTGATACCAACAAAGAAATTCTAAACAACAGTACTGGGAGCCTGAACAAATAGAATAATGGCTTCAAAGATTTTATGGGAAATTATACATAAAGATATAGATATGCATATAGGTATAGATATAATACAGACAGATTAGATGTAGATCTAGATATAAAGATAGACAGCCTAAAAACAGAGGAAGAACATGCATTGTAAGAGAAACTTTTTTTCTACGTAAGGACTGGTAACCTGATTGTGTTTACTCTTCACTGCACCAAGGACAGTCCCTGACAGCTAAGTTGCTCAACCAATATTCTTGGCTCTATGAATGGTGTAGTGCTGAGTGGAATACAGAGGGGTGGAACAAGGTCATGAAGTCTTATGCAGTAGTTGCTGTGCACACAGCAGCCACTTTACCATATGAACTTTTAGAACTCAGTCTGTGTTATCCTCATGAGGAATTCTTCTTGCTTTTTGAGAATTATTTCTTTTTGTTCTCACATTTAATTAATAATCCGATTAAGCAGTTGGATGCATTAGCTGAAAGCAAGCATAGATCAGGCTTGTGCCTCTAAGGAGGTTTGGCCTGAACAGTTGCTGAATAGTGATCCACTTCACATGATGGCAAGCTTAACCAGTCATAACCTCTGGCAATATAGATGTCAAGGGAACAGAGAGCAAGCAGATTCCTCAAGCTCAGGTTTACGTGTTAAGGGTGACTGACCTTTTGAAGCCTGCTGTGCATCGTGGTTGTTGAGGACTTGGGTCCCAGCGAAAAGGTTGCTGGGTATTCCTGGATTCCTTAATGCCTCCTTATATAACTGCAATTAATTTTTATTAACTCAAGTAATTTCTCTCATACTCCAAGAAAATGGTATATATTTAAAAGCATTTTATAATATAGGAAAAATCTATTTATTATACAAAATACAGAAAGCAGAAAACAAAAATCAAATATTACCCATAATTCAATCTATTAAGAAAAAAACACTTATTTTATTGAGTGCCATTCCTGTGCTTTTCTTAGAAATATAAGATCACATTTTTTTCACTTAATGCTGCTGTTAACATTCTTTCATGTCAATAAACATATTTTTACAGTATTGGGTTTTACTATTGCATAATCCTCTATTATATGGTTATATCGACATTAATATAATCAAAAGGAAATCTGCAGAATGGAAGAAATATTTGCAAACCATATATCCAATAAGGGGTTAACATCCAAATTGTATAAAGAACTCATACAACTCAATAGCAAATAAAAGAAGAAGGTTAAAAAATGGCAAAGGACTTACAAACAAACAGCCAATAGGTATATTTTTAAATATGCAACATTACTAATCATCAGGGAAATGCAAATTAAGCCACAATCATCTCAAATATTTGAGACATCACCTCACACCTGTTAGAAAGGCTATTATCAAAAAGTAGAAAGATAATTTTCGGTGAGGATGTAGGGAAATATATATTGTTGATGGGAATGTAAATTAGTTCAGTCATTATGGAAAATAGTATGAAGATTTCTCAAAAAATTAAAAATAGAACTTGAAAAGATATATGCACATCTATGTTTATTGCAGCATTATCCATAGTAACCAAGATAAGGAACAACCTAAGTTGATGGTCCATCAGTGGATGAGTGGATAAAGATAATGTGAAATATATATATACATAAAAAATGTGAGGCCAGGCATGGTGGCTCACAGCACTTTGGGAGGCCGAGGTGAGAGGACTGCCTGAGCTCAGGGGCTCCAGACCAGCCTGGGTAACTTGGTGAGACCTCGTCTCTACAATAAAAAATAAAAATAAATAGCCGGGTGTGGTAGCATGTACCTGTAATTCCAGTTACTTGGAAAGCTGTGGTGGAAGGATCGCCTGAGCCCAGCAAGTTGAGGCTGTGGCCGCCGTGAACATGCCACTGCACTCTAGCCTGGATGACAAAGCGAGACTCCAACTTAAAAAAAAAAAAGGAAAGGAAAGAAACTGAGAAATGTATACCATATACAGGTATACATACACATACCTACAAAGACACATTTGTGATATCACAAATGTGATACCTACAGAAACAAAGAACCGAGTATCACATGTTCTCACTCATAAATGGACATTGAACAACTATTGCAATACTATAAGAAAGGGATTGGCAGTAGTGGGAAACAGCAGGGGGGGTGGAGAGGAGTGAGGAGGGGGCTCACCTCATCACCAAGGGTACCTGTATAATGAGCATTTGTATACCTAACTCTGAATTGAACCTCACATATTTTTTTTAAAAAGAAAGAAAATATAAAAATCAAATGTGATATCTATACACACATATATGTATATGCATATACATGTGTATATATGTATATAATGAAATAATATTCAGTCTTTAAAAATAAGGAAATTCTGCCATTTGCCTTGCTAAGCTATGGTCTGACCATGTGTTCTTTGAGCTATGGCCAGACCATGTTATCCTAAGCTTTGGCCCCCTCCCCCACCTTGGGGAAGTGAATCTCTCTCTCTCTCTCTCTCTCTCTCTCTCTCTCTCTACTTTCTAAATAAACCATATTTTTCCATCAAAAAAAAATACACAAATATTGCATCTCACGTGTCTAAAAAAGTCACACTCAAAGAAACATATATACTTGAAATTTGCTAAGCAAGTAAATCTTTAAGTATTTTTTTTAAGCAGGATTTATTGAGGACAGAAAAGCTCCCACAGTGGGAGGAGACCTGTGGGGGTAGCCTGATCTTAAATATTCTTCACACACACACACACACACACACACACACACACACACACACACACTCACACACACAGTAACTATTTGAGATGATAGATATATTAATTAGCTTGCTTATGTTAATCATTTCACAATGTATACGTATATCAAAACATCGCTTTGTACATCTGAAATCTACACTTTTTTACTTGCCAATTACACCTCAAGAAAGGAGGAAAAAATTAATATAAGCATAGTCCCATGGATGGATATTTTTAGTATTTCCAATAGAAGCAAAGCATTTTGTGAAAGCAATACCTTAATCATTGACTAGTAAGACTCTAAATATTTTTCTGATTGTATCATTAAACTATTTTCAAGAAAAAACTTACTTTATATCTATTCTAAAGTAGGGTATATGCTTTTCAATTATATGTATTTTTTTGCCCCCTCTTGACAAAGTAATGCTTGTTCATATTAGAAAATTTAGAAAATATAGAAAAATATATTAAATAAAATAAAAACACTCTTCCCACAAAAAAAGACCACAGTTAATATATTAAATATTCAATTCTGTCTGAAGAATTAAACACTACTCTACCTTTGGAATTAAGAGACGATATTAACATACTTTTTTTGTTTTTCATGCTGTCACATTTGTTGTATTCTTTGTGCTTTACTAAATTATACCCTTGAACAATGATTTTGAGCTCTTATTTTTCAAAACTGTTCTTATTTTGCTCTTGCACTTATTCACTATAAATGTATAATAATTGTCCTCAAAACAGATGAGATTAAGTTTATTTGGAATAAAGAGAAGCTTACTAAGAAGAGCAAGAATACAAACATTCTGAAAGTAAAAGTAGTGAGCATTAGACAGCAAAATGCACTTGGGGAACAAAGAAGATTTCACTTACAGAAAAAATATCCTAAAAGAAAGTAGCAGAAGATAAGGTCAAAAGGTAAGTAGGATGTGAAAATTTTGAAAGACAGTTAAAGGTTTTTTCCAAGCTTATTGAAAAGTATTAAGGGACAGGACAGATGTGGGACAGGACAGATGTAAGGCAGGACAGGCAAGGACTTCCAGATCTTAGCAACACCATATCTGGCACATAGTAGGAACTTCCTATTTGGTGAATGAATGAAGAATGGTTGACGTTAACCTAATCATGAGGTTAGAGAGGTCTACCCTAGTGAGAGAAAATGGTGATGAAAAGAATGAAACATCAATCATGTGTGCATTTTAGACATGAAGTACTGAAAATCAACCAACACTATTTGCCCCCAAAGAGTGAATTTTTCTCTAACAATGATGGATTTGAAGTAGTTTGCTCAGTTTCCCTTCTGGAAGAGTGTCAGTGAATTGTAAAATAGCTTGTTATTAACTCGGAATTGTCTAACATTGCTTGATGAGCCACATGTCCTAATTAGAAATGTCTTTCCCAGAAGTGAAAGTTTTTATCCTAGTACTAAAAGGCTTATAATAATGTCCTTCCATTATATTAAAAATCAAGATGTCTGGACTTTTTTCTACTTCTGCTTCAGTTCCCCTGTGTGGCCCTAGGAAGTCAACTAATTGGTATGGGTCCTAAAATTATGTACTCAATGTACTGCCCAGCCCATCGCAGGCTCTAAATAAATATTTATAGGACAACTAAATGTATAAAAGTATATTCATTGCAAAGAAGTAGTTCAATTAAACAATTCAACCCTGTTTTTTTATGATACATTTTACTTCCTGAGATACTTTTCTGTGTATTTTCTAATGGGATGCAATGGCATTGTATTGGATGTCTCAACCGTCATTAACAGAAAACCTAACTTGAACTGGCTAAACTCAGTCTCTAAAAAGATGAAGACTGTTCCCTGTTGAGAAATGGCAGTTCAATGATGTCATCAAGGATCCTGGTCCTTTTCTCTGCTTTCTACAGGGTTAACTTCATCATAGCCGCTTACCCTGAGCACAGCAACCCATCTAACTGGGGTCGCATCCTTCCTCTTACAAGTCCAGTTAAAGAATTGCTCCCTCAAAAGTTCTTCCAGATGGTAAAGGAAAAAAGTGTTCCAGAAATTTCTCATTGCCCCAAAGTGTGGCACGTGTCTATGTCTGTATCAATCACTGGCCTGGGAATGTGATAGCTCCAATTTGTATTAACTATTCACAGCTCACCTCTGGACCTGCTGCTGTGTGTGTGTCTGTGTGTGTGATGGGGGAGGGGTGGCAATAAGAAGGAAAAGATACCTGAACAAAATAAATTATTTTAGGATAGAAGACGAGAGGAATGGATGGCAGGGAGACATTCAACAATGTCCACTCTAGCCATTTTCTTGTTGGCCAACATGAGAACTCTGAGGCAGAACTGTCACACTAAAATGGCGTCACAGATTCATAGAACTTTAGAATTGGAAGGACCAAGAAATGCTTCCATTTAAAGATCTTTTTTATAAGTAAAGAAGCTAAGTTTTCTACATGTCTTACCCTTGGTCACACAAGCAGTTAAAACAGAACTGGTAATAATATTCAAATCACTTAATTGTCAATAATATGTCTTGTCTGTGACATTTCTCTTTAAAAATAGGAATGTGGCATTATTGATGAGATAGGAGCACTCAGCTGCTAACTTCCTATGTCGGTAGATTAATAATAAAACTATTTATAGTTGATGACGGGTGATACTATAAATAAGATAAATAGTTGGAATAAGTAGCTATTTTTAAACTATAATTATTAAAGAATAAATTATGTTGTTATTTGATTATTATCAGTGTACCATTAAGCTTAATTTTAGAAAAATTCTTAGGACCTCTTATTTGCAACAGAAAACTAGCCATATTCTCTAAGAAATGCTGTAGCTTGGATCTCATGCAGTATCAAGCATGAGAAGAATGGGCAGAATTTGTGATTCACAGAACTTGAATGTGTATAAGGTGAGAGAAAAGTATTGTCTTTTGTTTTAGGGTAACCCCAAACTTTCCATTTGGGATTATATATGTTGTTTTCCTGTTTTCAAGGCCATTCTAAAATTTAATGTATTATAAGCTATTATAACTAATGTAAAGTAAATATGCATCATGAAATTATGTAAATCATGTCAGTGGCTCTGATTTTTTAAATGTATATTTTTTCCTAGTCATAAAATAGCAGAAGTACAGAAATTATTCCCATGTATAAAGTAAAAAGTTTATTGTACAGGAAAAACTCATTCCTTGCTTTGATATTTTTTTCAATTTCTGACATAAAGGGACCATATGCTGCTTTCCAGAACTATGATGTCTCTGTCACCAGTGATAATTGCTAAGTATTTCAGCTTTTCATGAAGCAATAACAGGATTCTAAGAAATGATCATTGAAATATTCCAGAAACAATATGCGAGACAAATGAAATTAGCCATTTCCCAAGAAGAAAGAGCTAAGAGCACTAACTGTTGTTCTTAAGCCATTAAAACTTATAGTAAATTACATTCATTGTTATGATTCTCAGCCAGTGAATTTTTTAATGTACCACCTTGAATTGGGAAATATTTACAGAAAATATTTTATGTGATATGAAACCGGGCATAAAAATTAAATCACCAAAGCAGGAGAGCACCAGTTTCCCTATTTTGGACTTTGCTATCAAATAATGACTTACATTCTGAGCCAAAGATATTAACATTAATTTTCCCAGTAACCTGCTCCTGCTTGATATTTTTGTAGTGATAAGATGTAGAAACATATTTTGAAATATACATTAATCTTCTGATTAATGCTAATAATGAAAGATTAAAAAGCCAGGCGTGGTGGCTCATGCTTGTAATCCCAGCACTTTGGGAGGCTGAGACGAGTGGATTGCTTGAGCCCAGATGCTCCAGACTAGCCTAGGCAACATAGTAAGACCTCACCTCTACAAAAAATCAAAAAATTAGCCAGTGTTTTGGTACTTTCCTGGAGTCTGAGGCGAAAGGATATCCTGCACCCAGAAGGTCAAGGATGCAGTGAGCCGTGATCATGCCACTGCACTCAAGCCTGGGCAACAGAGTGAGACTCCAACTCAAAAAAAAAAAATTAAAAATCAGTTATCTACAGGTGCAAGTTAATTTACTTTATTTCTTGGAGGAGGAAAGAAAAAACATCAATTATAAAATTCAAATTTATAAATTTAAAATGTTTTAAGACAAATCAGCTTGCTTCATAATTATATAATTATAATTGTAACATGTATTTCTGTATTCCAAGATAACTTTAGACATGCTTTTGTTATTTTGAAATCTTTTCCAAAAGATGCAATGCTTTTGAATTTAGTAATGATTTCATGTTGGTATTTCAAGTTATTAAACATTTATGACTACTCCATAGTTATTGCGTGTTGCTGTTTCAAGTCTACAGCAGAATCCAGGCAAGGGAAAAATCCACTTATAACTATAATTCTTAATGTTTATATAGAATCATATATATAATTCTAACTACTATATGCTTTGCTTTTGAAACCATTAGTTAATTATATTTCTTTTAATCACCTCTAACATTTGTTCAATTTTTGCCAAGATATTTGGAAACTCAAAGATAGTAAGAAAGCAATTTCTCTGAACTACTTTCCTACAAGTTTATCTGTCACTTTACTCTTCTTAATTTATACCTAGCAGGTCAGTTGGGTCCCCTTGTACAAGTTAGGAGGCAAGAACAAAAATAAACCCGTCTTTATTAGTTAAAATTCAAACTATAAATATGGAAGACCTAACAATAGCAATAGAATATTATAATATGGACCTTTAAAAGGTCATAGAGACCAAGCATGGTGGCTCATACTCATAGTCAGCACTTTGGGAGGCTGAGGCAAGAGAATAGCTTGAGCTCAGGAGTTCAAGGCCATCCCAGACAACATAGCAAGACTTCATCTCTACAGAAAAATAATAAAATAGAAAATTGCCAGGTGTGGTAGCATGTACCTGTAGTCCCAGCAACTTGGGAAGCTACAGAGGAAGGATCACCTGACTAAATAAATAAAGTCAAGACTGCAGTGAGTCGTGATTGTGTCTCTGCACTTTAGCTTGGGAGACAAAGGAGACCCTAAATTAAATAAAAGATAGATAGATAGATAGATAGATAGATAGATAGATAGATAGATAGATAGATAGATAGATAGAAAGAATAAAGAGGCATTAGAGATCATGTTTTTGAAATATCTCCTGATGCATTTTCCATCTTATTCAGATGGCTCCTTTCCTCATAAGCATTCCATCATTATTGGTTCAGGAAAAGGGAAAAGAATGATCATAGTGTTGGGAAGAAAAAGCATATGATACAATGGAAATGTTCTTCAAAGTGTTTCATTTTCTCCTTGTGCATGCGAGTCAACTATCTTCTCCAGTTCTCACACACTTGCATCTATGGGGGACCAAGTATCTGAGATATGGGCCATGAAAAATGTCAACTCCAGCCCTCACTGTTAAATACTCATTAAATGCCCTGTGAGAACTTTCGCACACTCTCTTTCCTCTCTGTATTGCTAGATGGGAAAGATGCAAGGGGGAGGGGGCGGGGGGTGAGAACATTAAGGAAGTACCTTCACTCCCTGAGTTAATTGTTGGAGAAGAGACACAGATCCCAGCCTCCTGTGCCCCCACTAACCCCCCAATGGTCTTTGCATGAGTGAAAAATGAAATGTTGTGTTAAACCCCTGGATTAATTATCCTAATGCATGTTACATAAGAGTTTTCTCTTGACAGGAAGCCCACAAGTTCTAGAAATAAGACTCTGAGAGGAAGAAGCAAAGAAGAAAGGAACCAATGTGAGGAACTAGGACTCACAATTGAGATTTTAAAAATAAGTTTGGTAGAAGGAAGGGAGGTGGTGGTAAAATACACAATTGTGTGCTTCCCAAGGTGGAAGGGAGGGAATGGTATTTTCTCCTTGCTTTAGGATGCAGCTTGGGAAAGTTAAAAGCCCTTAAGTAAATTCTCAGTTTTAGTGCGATACTGCAGCAACATGGTATCACTCACAAAATAATCTTAAGAATATTCAAGAAGTTCTAAGGAAAAGTAGCATGGGTCAGTGTCCCAATCTGCATGTTGTGTAGAGAATGCAGAAATTCCCATGAACCTCAGTGAAGGTGGGGAGTGCTCCTAAAAGTTCTGTGTGTACCATTGAAACAAAAAGGCAGGATTTCTGCAAGTTTGCCAACTGAGACTAAGAACTAATGTTCCACTGAAAAAAATCCAGATGTGAGCGAGTGGATACTAGAATCACAGAACTCCAGTGATATGTTGTGATAGGACATATGCCAGCATATACACTGTGATGTGCTGTATCACATTGGAGATGAACAAGGAGTAAGAGACACAGAGACCTATATCTGCTCCCATCTGAAGATGTAAACTGATCCCTGCATCCATTTACTGACTCAGAAAGGAGGAGTAGGGAATGAACTTCTGGAGAAGAAATGACCTTGAAAGAGACTTCAGCTTAAAATTGACTTGCATATTGACCCTTAAAATGCAGAGATATTCCCAAACTATTTTAAACAAGGAGAGTCTATCCAGTTTGGGTTAAATTTTTTTTCTGTGCTTAGCAGAAATGGGAGTTTGAGAGAAAGATGAAATCAATTATAGGTAATAAATATATCTATTTGGAGGGGACATTTTCAGGAGTTTCAGAAATTGATGAGAAGGCTAAGGAACTGGGCTTAGAAACAGACCAAACCAATGATGCCAGAAATCAGAAAGGGGGGGACTAGACTGTAACAGGAGCAGTCAGAGGACACTGCCACCCCTGAAAATTAATGCACATCCACTATTTTCATCTTATGTGCCCTGGAAAGGGGCACCTGATTGGTTGAACTTAATCAAGGGCTCATTCAGTAAAAGGGGGAAAGGTCGCTTACTAACTAATTCTTTCTTTTACTTGTCTTAGATTTGCCTTCCAAGTGCCCATTTTATACTATAGGACTATCAAAACCACAATATTGACTCCCTTCAAGGGAGCATCTTCCCAGTCATGGGCTTGTTCATGGTCTTGTCTCATGTCTCCCACTCCCCATTAAGACATTAGAGCCCTGCAGTCCAACATTCCTGTATTTTCCAAAGTCTGAGTTTTTGCACCTTAACTACTAAACCAAGGTCCAGGAAAGGCCAAGCCTCCGTAGAGTGTTCACACAGTTCCCCAAATCCTGCAGTCAACTGACCAAAGAAAAACAAGCAGAATTCTGCAGGAAGCCTTGCTTATATTTTCCTCAATATTTGTTCTCTAAGAACCAAGCTTCACAAAAACATGGAGTGATAAAAGAAAATCTCAATATGTAGTATCCAAAAATATAGAATTTGTCTGCATTTAGGCTATTTTCATAGACGTCTTCCTCAAGTACCATGATGAGCACTTGCTTTAAATACAAATTTTAAAACTCAATTAAGTGTTTCATTTTCTACCTCAGAAAATAATTGTTCCAAAGTCAAACTAAAATTCCTACCTCAAAACTAAGTACTTGATATGGAGAGCGTTGTTTCAACTGTGTGTAGAACATTTAACAAAATTAACCATTCACTAGAGAATAACATGTGCCAACAAATTTTAAAAGATTGAAATAATACAAAGGATGTTTGCTGACTATAAAATATTAAGCTAGAAATCAATAACAAGAAGGAACTAGAAAATCCTTTTATGTTTGTAGGTACTTCTAAATAACCATTGGATCAAAGAATTACAATAAAAATTAGAAAGTATTTTTAATATAATGTGTGGGATGCAGCAAAAACTGTGTTTAAAGAGAAATGTATAGACTGAAATCCATGTTAGTATATAAAGAGGCTAAAAATAATTATCTCAGCTCCATCTCAGAGTCAGAAAAAGAAAGCAATTAAAGTAAGAATGAAAAAAAAATACATGAAAACAGAAATAGGTGAAATTAAAAAGCTTACAACAGATTAGATCAGAAAAACTAGATGTTGTTTCTTTAAAAATTAACAAAATTGACAAAGTATGAAGGGAAAGCACAAATGACCAGCATTAGAAACAAAGTCTAAGCCACTCCAGAGTGTATAAACATTACAAAGTTCATAACAGGAGATACTATGAATTTTATATCAACTTTATATCAATACACGTTAACATACAGACAATAGACAAATTTCTAAGAGAAAAAAAATTAAGCAAAAATAAAACCCACTTACTAAAAGCAAACTGTAGATATAAAGATAAAAGATTTACAGTGAACTTCAAGATGGCATTGAAGAATATAGCCACGACCATAGGGCAGTAAAGATTACTTAAACTGGACATAAAAGAGCACCTGCCTTTGAAAAAAAAAAAGTTGATTAGATGGATACCACAAAAATTAAAAACCTTTTTTTCAACAAGATATGTGTGAACAAGCACACCATAAACCTAGAGACAATCAAGGGCATATATGTTGAATGCATAAAAAACATCTACAAAACTATAAGAAAAATACAAAAAAACAGAAAAAAATGGGCAAAAGACTATGTAGAATAAATAAGCTAGAAGAGGATCTCTAAATGACAAATAAACATATGTAAAGGAGGTGCTTGACTTAATTAGTCATCAAGAAAATCTAGGTACAAATAACAGTATCACTCTATACACAAGAATGGGAGCCGGGCTAGGTGGCTCAGCCTGTAATCCCGCGCCTTTGGGAGGCTGAAGTCAGTGAATTTCCTGAGCCTGCGGGTTCGGGACCCGCCTGGGCAGCGAGACCTCATCTCTACAGTCAATCAAAAAATCAGCCGGGCGTGGTAGCGCATGCCTGTAATTCCGACTACTTGGAAGGCTGAGGTGGAAGGATCGCTGGAGCCCAGCAGGTCGAGGCTGCGGTGGCTGGGAGCGGCCACTGCACTCCAGTCTGGGCGACCGAGTGAGACTCCAACTCAAAAAAAAAGAATGGGTAAAGTTTTTAAAAAGGCTAACTATACCAAGTGATACTGAGAATGTGGAACAACTGGAACTCATATTCAACTAATAAAAGTATAAACTGGTACCATTTTGAAAAACTGATAATATCCAGTGAAGCTGCATGAACACATGCACATCCTAACAATTCCACCCTTAGGTCTATGCCCGACAGGAAAAGGTACGTATATTCAACACAAGATATGTTAATATTCCACAATTCCTTAGGCAGAACATACAAATTGACAGTCTCAAGAAATCTTCAACTCCACTTATAATTCACAAGCCCCCATTTGGAAATGTCCAGCTTTTCCAGGCTAAACCAGTGAAAATCTCACATATATTGATTTATGGTTTTTTGTAACTTCTACCTCCCTAAAATGTATATAACCAAACTGAAATTCAACCACCCTGGCCACATGCTCTCAAGACTTTCTGGGGCTGCATCCCAGGTCTGGTCACTAACATTTGGCCAGAATAAACCATTTAAAAACATTTTACAGAGTTTTGGTGCTAAGTTGGCATCTTTTGTCAACAGTAACACCTTGGGGAGGAAGAAGGATGTATTTTTGAGTGTGGCATGAGTATTTCTAGGGTATGGATGGTGCTATATTTCTTGAATTGAATGCAGTTTATGTGGATTTGTACACTTTGTGACTGAGCCATATACTTATCATATGTGCACTATTCTACAGGGGGTACCAAAAATATATATACCCTTTGTAAATATGGCATTCATTCAAAAGATGGCGTTAGTCAGATGAATGCCAGTGACACCTTGCCACAGACAGGCAAAGAAAATGGTGGAAACACGGTTGAGTGAACATCAGACTACACATTGCTACCATAAATTAATTCAACTTCAAAAAGTAATGCATGAATAAAATATCTTAAAATGTGTATACTTTTTTGGCATCTCTCTGTATGCGAAAGTATGCTATACTTTTATGTTTCAGTAAAAAAAAAAATGTATCTTCAAAACATGCTTGCAACTTTTAAATGATGGTTTTATTCAGTATCTTTTCTAAGTATTCCAAAATGACCCAGAGTCTATACTCTCTCAAGTTCATCAAAATTTTTTTAAAAAATAGATAAATGTGAAATGTTATCTTAGAATGATTAGAATAGGTCAACAATGAAAAAGAAAGAAAATTCAAAGTATATTAAGATATTGACCATACAAATAACAAATTACATAATAAACTTCAGCTGTGGTTGATTTCCCCCAATACACTTTACTATATTAACTTGCTGGGGGGATAAAAGAATATGATACACTCTGCGCAGGTAGGAACATTTGTTCTTTAACAACCTCTTAGATTGTCCTGGATCAATGTATTCTTTTTTTTAACTTAAGAAAGTATTCATGAAGGAAAATATGTGTAAAAAATAAAATAGTGAAGAGAAGTTGTACATTCAGACAAGGGATTAATATTAAAAAGGTATCTTTACAATTCTGTTATATAAAATATCTCCAAAAAGGAACATTAGGAAAATGCTGAAAGTAAAGCAATTTTTAAAAAAAAGACTTTAAGCATTTACCTTGAAGCAGCACTAATTCATTCCTTTATTCCTGCTATGCAATGACACATAAGATAAAATTTCATTATATCCCCCACCACAAAAAAATAAAGTTCAGATACGGTTATCCTTTATCAGCAAATCCGTTCAAAGCATTTGGACTTTGTCTGGAATTTAATACTTACAATACTCTTTGAGCAGGGATGCAGATACTAAATACTCTATTTTCAGGATTTTGGTGCTAAGTTAGGCAAGACATGAATCCCTAGGGCATGCATGTAATAGTGAAATTATCAAAACAAGCTGATTTAGCCCACAGAAACATTTAGGATAGAAGGAAAACATACGTTACATTTTATTTTATTTTTGGCACTTGAGGTTTTCTGTTTTAACTTACTCTTATTTTTATTTTTGTATTTATAAAGTTTAGAAATAAAGGTCAGCCTGCTGAGAACTGTTGTCCCATTTTCACTTTTTTGGTGGACTTGTCCTAGCTGTTTATATGTTTGGCCAAAATCTAAACAAGTAATAAATTTCCTCCACTTCCATTTGGAAGAAAGTATAAATCCATGTGATTTAGAGTACAGTGAACTTGGGGTTAATTCCCTAAATGATTCTGGCTCTTTTAAATTGTTAAATCTATCATCAAGCTGCTTCAAGTACATTTCTACAACTGCATCTTATTATATTAAGACATTAAAGATCTTATTGATAAGTTTTGGTGTATTGTGGCATAAAATGTTCATATGTTCCCATGATGCCTAACATTATGAATTATTTTTCTTCCTAAACTTCCTTAAACTTTAATGTTCACACTTAGCTGTTCCCAGGAAGCCAAGTGAATGCCATGCTAAATTTTCACTGCCTCTTTGATGTTGTTTCTTTGCTTTATGTCGTATATAACTAGTTTTACTAGAACACCTTGAACAGGAAGTGAACTGTCAGGATGCTATTAAAAACATGGTGGTGCTGACGGGATACAAACAGGGAGATGAGAAGAAGGAAACAAGTAGCCAAGAACAAAATGATAGATGATTGTTAAAATTCAAGTGACGACATGGGAAGACTGAGCTCAGAACTGGTCTATCTTTAATCCTCTAACCTCAGTGCCCGGCACATCGTGGATGTTTAATAGTATAATTTGAATTAATGAATGATTCTCAGAGAAAAACATGATGCAAAGACTAAGAACAAAAGGTAACTTTTCCAGCCTGGGTAACATGATGAGTTTATCTCTACAATAAAAGTTTTTAAAGTAGCCAGATGTGGTGGCCCGTGCCTATAGTCCCAGCTACTCAGGAAGCTGAAGCAGAAGAGTTGCCTGAGCCCAGCAGGTAGAGGCTGCAATAGTCATAATCATGCCACTGCACTTTATCCTGAGTGACAGAGTGAGACTCCCAACTAAAAAAAAAAAAAAAAAAAAAAAGAGGTAGCTTTGAGATATATGTCTGTATCTCCCTGAGAACTTCCTTGATCTTATGAGTCCCTATTTTTTATCAGTAAAAGGATGAAAGAGCAACCACCAAAAACTTTTGTTAGGAAAGTCAGAAGAGACAATTTATATAAGGCATCCAGTGAATATCAAGAATCAGTAAGCAACCGACAAATGGTTAACCATTATTATTTTCTCAAACATTGTTTGGATACACACATATATAGCTATAATCAGATGTGTGGAAAACATTGAGGCCAAAAGAAACTTTTAAGGAAAAAAGTCGTTAGAAGTTTTGATGATCTTAATATAACTTGTTAAATGTCTACTCTGAACAAGTCTTATAACCCATTCCCAGTTTTAAAAGTATCTTTCCGGCCTGGCACTTTGGGAAGCCAAGGTGAGGGAATTGCCTGATACCATGGGTTCGAGAATAGCCTGGGCAACTTGGCAAGACTTCATGTCTACAACAAATCAAAAAATTAGCCAGACATAGTAGCATGCGCCTATGGTTCCGGTCACTTGGAAGATTGAGGCAGAAGGATTGCCTGAGCCCAGCAGGTCGACGCTTGGGCTTGTGAGCATGCCTGAGCCCAGCAGGTCGACGCTAGGTTGTGAGCATGCCACTGGGTGATGGAATGAGACTCCAACTCAAAAAAAAAAAAAAGTGGCTTTCATGACATGGGAGAAAGAGTAATGACTATGAGGTCTGACAATTGAGTTTGTGAACCTGCTACCATGCACTTACTTTGGCAGCACTGTACAAACAACTCGGTAATAGTGCATAACCTTGACATATCAGTGTCTCAAAGCTGTGTTCCTCCTTTTATTCAAATAGTTCAGGAATTTTGATTTCTGCTGAATATAGTTGAAGTATTCTGTTTCTCAGTGATAGTAACAAAGTTTGCATTCATTAAATTATAAAGGATCTTTTTCTTCCTATCTAAGAGGCCAGGATAAACTATACTAATAAGAATATATTAAATAATATAAAAAGCATAGGAACTTGTATTCAGATGCAAAAGTGGGCATATATGTCCTGCAATTTAAAAATATATAGATAAATGTAAAGCAATTTAGATAGTATAGTATTATCATAATGAAAAACATATGGATTAATGGAACAGAAAATAGCCTAGAAGTGGACACACACATGTATGATCAATTGACTTTGAACAAAGGTGCCAAGGTAATTCAATAGAGAATGAATGTCCGTTCAACAAATGATACTGGAAGAACTGAATATCCATAAGGAAAATATAAACTTTGACCCTTATCTCAAATTCTACAAAAATTAACTCAAAATAGATTATATATCAATTTAAAAACCTAAAATTATAAATCTGTTGGAAGAAAACATGATGAAACTTCCATTACTTCAAGTTAAGCAAAGATATCTTAGGACAGAAAAAGCACAAGCTATAATGGAAAAAAATTGATGAATTAGACTTTACCTAAACTGAAAAGCTCTGCTCTTCCAAAAACACCATCAACAAATTAAAAGACAAGACTAAACTGGTAGAAAATATTCACAATACATATATCTGACAAATGACTGGTATCCACACTATATAAAGAACGCTTAAAACTCAATACAAAGAAAGAAATTCATGTAGGAAGTGGGCAAATATGCATATGAAAATGAACTTGACATTGGTCATCAGAGAAATGTAAATTAAAACCACCACGGTGTTATGCCACTGCACACTCACTAAAATGGCTAAAATTATATAAGACTAATAACACTATATTACCCAAAAATCCCACTCCTAGATATTTTCCCAATAGAAATGAAACATATTGTCATATAAGGTCTTATACACAAATTGTTCACAGAAATTCTCTTTTTAAAAAAAAAAAAAAAAAAAGCAGGATTTATTGAGAGGACAGAAAAGCTCCCACAGTGGGAGGGGACCTGAAGGGGTTGCCCGAAGTTTTCTTTATAATAGCCCAAAACTGAAAACAACTCAAATTTCCATCACCAGGTAAATGGATAAACAAATTGTGGTATGTCCATCTAATGTCTATGAATACACGATAGTTAATTTTAGCCAAGTTTGTCAGCTTGGCTAGCTATTTGGACAAACATTATTCCAGACAATTTTTATGACAGCATTTTTTAGATGCAGTTAACAATTAAATCAGCAGAATTTAAGTAAAGCAGATTACCTTCCATATTGTGGATGATCCTCATCCAATTAATTGAAGGCCTTATTGTAAAAAGAATGAACTACCTTAAAAAAGAGACAATTTTATTAGCAGACTCCCTTCACCATCAATTCTTCCCTGGGTCTCCAGACAGCCTACCTACCCTGCATATTCTGGACTTGCCGGCCTTCACAATCACGTGGGCCAATTTCTTAAAATAAATTTATTCCTCTAGATGTATATAGATGAAGGGTGGAGGGAGAAGAAAAAGGAAAATGATAAATGCATGAGTATATAGATAAACAGATAGATACTAGATAGAGGATAGATAGATGAATGGATGGACTGAAAAACATAGATAGATAGATAGATAGATAGATAGATAGATAGATAGATAGATAGATAATTTGTTCTGTTTCTCTGAAGCACCCTGACTAATATAGAATACAACTTAGCAATTAAAAAGGATGAATCACTGATACATACAATGTTTTTCATTTCAAAGACATTATGCTAAGCAAAAGAAGCCATACAAAAGAGAGTATGTTGTATCAAAAATATTTTTTAAAACCATAACACTGTAACACTTAAAAATATAGTATAAGCCGGGCTTGGTGGCTCAGCCTGTAATCCCACGCCTTTGGGAGGCTGAGGTGAGTGAATTGCCTGAGCCCGCAGGTTCGAGACCCGCCTGGACAGCGAGACCTCATCTCTACAATAAATCAAAAAAATCAGCCGGGCGTGGTAGCGCATGCTTGTAATTCCGGTTACTCGGAAGGCTGAAGCGGAAGGATCGCCGGAGCCCAGCAGGTCAAGGCTGTGGTGGCCGGGAGTGGCCACTGCACTCCAGTCTGGG
>NW_007259657.1:1976934-1996558 GCF_000164805.1 Carlito syrichta | reverse complement strand
ATTTTTTAAAACCATAACACTGTAACACTTAAAAATATAGTATAAGCCGGGCTTGGTGGCTCAGCCTGTAATCCCACGCCTTTGGGAGGCTGAGGTGAGTGAATTGCCTGAGCCCGCGGATTTGGAAGGCTGAAGCGGAAGAATCACCGGAGCCCAGCAGGTCAAGGCTGTGGTGGCCGGGAGCGGCCACTGCACTCCAGTTTGGGCGACAGAGTGAGACTCCACCTCAAAAAAAAAAAAAAAAAAAAAAAATATATATATATATATATATATATATAGTATAACAATTACATAGCATTTATAATGTGCTAGGTATTATAAGTAATCTAGTGATGATTTTATGTATGGGGGATGTTATATAGGTTATATGCAAATACTACATCATTTTATATAAGGAACTTGAACACCTGCAGATTTCGGTATCCTCTGGGTTATGAGTGGAATGTGGATCATGGAACCAATCCCTTTGGACACCAAGGGAGGACTGACTATGAAAGCAGGAAAGATACAATTCAACTTGTCGAACAGAAAGCAGATAAACGACTGTCTGAGGAATGGGGTAGGAGGCATAGTTTACCAGGAAACAGGCACAAGGAGAACTCTCATAGTGACTATAATGTTCTACGTCTTGCCCTTAGTGATGGCTGTATGGCTGTACACATCTGTCAAAACCAATCCAACTATATACTTTAAATTCATAAACTTTACTCTATTTAAATTATATCTAGAGACAGAGAAAGAAAAGAATACCAATGTATTAGGATTAGGTGTTTGGCTACCAGCTACAGAAACTGAAAAAATAGTGATTGGGACAGTGTAAACATGCAGTTTTCACATACATAAAGAGTGTAGGGAGTTCAGAGGTACGGAAGTTCTGCAGTTGAACCTGGCTTTCCACTCCACCATCCCTAGATGGAGGCCATAATCCTCATGGTCCAAGAAGGAGTTCCAGCCACCACAGTTTAGTAGCAGGAGAGAAAAAAAGGTGAAGACAGGTCCAAAGGCTGGGCTTGATGTTTTATAAGAAAGGTGCACTGGGGGTCCACCATCACTTCTAACTCTAACCCTGGCACCGCCTCTCTCTCATATAGGCCCACTCAGTTGAAGAGTGAAGCTGGAAAATGTGATTTTTTCCTGAGTGATCATGTGCACAGTTAAAAACTGAAGATTTTAACACAGAAGAAGAGAAGCAAAATTCAGTATTAGGGGACAAGTGCAGCAAATACAGACTTAGATCAGGATGTTTTTAGAACTAGTATTCACAGTATCTTGAGATGCAGTTACAGAGCTTGAGCTTGGCAGACAATAAGGAAGGCAATAGGAACTCACTGGACACTTGGCTGGTTAATTTATGAGCCATTGTTTCCTAATGGCCAAAGACAGTGTTTCATTTATTTCATGGTGGTCTTCATCATTTTTAAACCCATTTTTCTGTCCTCATACTGTTTCCTTCTCGCAAGTCATTTAAAAATAATTGCTCATGTCACTGATGCTTTTTTATCCAGTGATATTCAGTCCAGAGAACATCACTGTAGCATTTTTTTCCTTTAGTAGTTTATTCTTGCCACATAATCTTGCATTTAATATTAAATTTGAATTTTTTAGCCAGGCTTGGTGTCACATGCCTGTGGTCCCATGGCTGTGGTCCCATGGCTGAGGCAAAAGGATCTCTTGAGCCCAGGAGTTTGAGGTTACGGTGAGCTATAATTGTTCCACTCCAGCCTTAGTGACAGAGTGGGACCCTGTCTTTAGAATTAGAAGAAAAAAAGAAGCTTGAATTTTTAAGTGTTAAATTAGTGTTTTTGATAGACTAGTATACAATAGAAGCTTATATTTTGTACGCAATTCGTTAGGAGATAAAAAATATTATCTGACAAGCACAAAAAGTACCACACATTTGGTTGATGCCTTAGGGAAAAATTTATCAGTGTAAATGACAGACTATTCTTATGTTTATTTAATTTTATTATTCTGTTTATACCAATGAGAACAGTGTCTAATACCAAACTGCAATAGTATTGATTGGCACAAGTGATAATCACACTTAATTTTAAATCTGATTATCTCAAATTTCCATTACTGTAGGCAAAACTAATTGATTTTGATAATACACAATATAATTGGGCAAGTGAGTATAATAAATAAGAATGAAGCCGGGTTCGGTGGCTCAGCCTGTAATCCCGCGCTTTGGGAGGCTGAGGTGAGTCGATTGCCTGAGCCCGCAGGTTCAAGACCCGACTGGGCAACTTGGCGAGACCTCATCTCTACAATAAATCAAAAAATTAGCCGGGCATGGTAGCACGCGCCTGTAGTTCCAGCTACTTGGAAGGCTAAGGCAGAAGGATTGCCGGAGCCCAGCAGGTCGCAACTGCGGTGGCTGGGAGCAGCCACTGCACTCCAGTCTGGGCAACAGAGTAAGACTCCAACTCAAATAAATAAATAAATAAATAAGAATGAATTCTCAAAAGATGCAAATTAGAATAGCCATATATAGGGTCAACAATTCGTTTATAAAACATAGACCTTGATGAGCCATGATGACCAATCCCCAAGGACCAAATCTACCTTTTCATTTTAGAGATGAACTATCTGAGGCTGAGAGAGGCTACATATCTGATTATTGACCAGTTTGTGTTTTAGTAGGTTTCCCTAAGCTACAAAGAACAGGCCTACTCTTGAACAAGCTCAAGGAGCAGGATTATTAATGAAACATGTGGCATGACTGAAAAAATTATCACATCTGGACCTTTGAGACACAGCACTGGAGAGAGGCTGGGACCAGGAAGAGCCAAGAAATTTAGCAGCAGAAGTCCCTGAAACTTTTCTCTAGTATTTCAGCAGTAATGCTGATAAGTTATTCCCTGGTGTCTTCTTCTCTTTGCCGGATACTAACTGAACAGTTTTCATCCTCTCCTCTGTATGTCTTAGGGTCTCTTAGCCTTTACTAACATAATTTATACCTGCACCTAAATTAGGCTCGTTGGGACCCTGGTAATCTCTGTTCATTTTTAGTAGCCATCACTAATTCCTTTGTCTTATATTTTAAAATTTAACGTTCAAGAAAAGGAATCTATCTTGCCCAGCTCATCTCTTCATAGCAAGTAACATCCTGAGTCCTCAGCCCACATTCATCCTGGGGCCAGTTTCCCAACGTTGATCCACTAAGGTGTGACTAAGTGAGAAGACTCTCACGTAGTCTCAACTATGACCTCCCATAACTGTTCTTGGTAGTGTCCCTTTAGAGGACCAGGGACACTCCAGGAGTTATTACTGTCGTGACTAGTAAATAGAACAATAAGAAAGAGAATTCATAAAACCCAGCGGTCCTTCCATTATGCCACAGAGGGTCCTCTAATGTTTGAACACACATAAACATTCTGATTATAAACCCTTGCAAATATAATCTGTGACCACCAAAGATAAGCAAACAAATTGTAAGACCATGAGCATCTCTAACAGACCCCCCAAAAAGGGAGCAGCAGCAGGCCAGCCAAGGATAAGAAGTAGACACAACCTCCATGAGTAGACCTTGTCAAAGCTGGTTGCTAAAATACTTAGTAGTTTTGCAACAATTGGTAAGTTGCATAAAGTTATTGACTCTACAATTCTTAATGTCATTACTGCTACCCAGTGACAGCTACAGCAAAGTTCATTGGACCTAGAAGTAGGACTGATAGACTGAGATATCAACAGGGAGGCAACAGGAAGGGTGGTGTGGTGTCCTTCAGCAACCTAAAGCTTCCCAGAATGGCAGGGACGACAAACAGACATCAAGGCCTGTGGTATTGCTGATAGAATTGCTGAGCAGTAAAAGGGATGATACTAGTCATTAAGGAATCATGGGCATCCACATATTACCTGTCTTCCCAATGAGTTTCCAATTAATGGGGGAAGTCATGGGAAGAATTTAATGTCACTTCCTGTTTCAAATCATGTCCTAGATTGGAGGCATTATTTAGCAAGGGGCAAATATACTTGTAACCAAAAAAAAAAAAAAAAAATGTAATCTAAAAATCTAAGATTATCTAAAAATCAACAAAATTTTGGAACTCATTAACATGATTTATAAAAAATGTGTGCCACTAGATAAAAAATTTAATTTGCTTAGAGAATTAAAAAAATATGTTTTGAATTATTAACATGTTGAATTATATGTTAATCAGTGGGGGTTATATCTAAAAGCACTTACCTTTTTATAAGAATGTATTCTTCTTGAAAATATAAAATAGTAACAAGATACAACTTCTATGCATTACCTGAGTGTGTGACTAGTTCTAAGAAAAGTCCAAAGATTAACTTTTATTGGATCAGTTTGGGTCACATATCCATCTCTGAGCCAAACGTCTTGCTCTAAGGGGTGGCGTATACTTATCGGTAAGGTTTGGGTCACTTGACAACTCCAGAGTCAGTGGATGAGGTTTCTTTACTAGAATCACATAGACTGAGATAATAGCAAAGAAGTTTTTATCCCAGAGTTATACCAAAATGGAAAATGGTTGCTGGGCAAGTAAGAACAACAGATGCCCCACATAATTATGCAAAAAATGAAAAGACTGTTTATGTTGCAAAGGACGAACATTTGTCAAGGAATAGGTTCAGTTGTGACCACAGATATCCTATCAACACTTATTCTGATTCTTATCATTTACAGAATTCTTATAATTTACTAACAGAGGGCATCAAATTCACAAATGGGAAGTTCCACAAGTTCATTTGTTCCAAATATCATGTCTTGCTAATTAGAAAGCTAAAGCACACAGAGACTGACTCATCAAAGTCACATACATCATGACATGATAGAAATCCAGTTCTCCCATGCCTCTGAGTGAGTTAAATGGCATTTAGTGTGAACTCAAATGACTGTAATACAATGATGAGAACAGCAAGCACCATTAGGAAGGTACAAATAAAGTGCTCTGAGAATTCAAATATAGTAATCATCTTTGGGAGGGAGGTAGGCCACGCATCTCATCTAAATAGCTTAAACTTATCCCGATGGATGCTCAAACCTATTTTTTATATCATTTTATGTAAATTTTTAAAAACTATATTAAGTTCTTTCCTGCCTTTTTAAAATAGCAACCGCTGAACATAATTTGGCCTTTTTGATAACTGTGCCATCATTATGAATCACTATCCCTGCATTATTCTGTAAAACACGCACAGTTCTGAATCTGTTTCTTAATTTTCTGCTTCTTCCTTATCTATCAACTGTCAGCTACATTGCTGCCTGTTTGCTTGCCTCTAACATTTCCTCTGACTTTCTAATGTGTTACTCTTAATCTGCTCTGAGCTGGGAAACCAAAAAATCCACAATTATTATGACCTCGGTTAAGTAAAAATAAACATTCTCTAAGTGAGATCACATAAGCCTGTTAGAAGGAAAGTCCATGGTTGTAGTATGCGGACATGGAAGCTATTTTGGATGCTCAAGGGCCTTTTTTGCTTATTTCTCAGTTTGCATTCCAGGGAACAGAGGGTGCTGGGAGTCTGACCTCTGGTCAAGTAGGACATGACCATATATAAACACGATGGAGATATGCTAACGAAGGGTTTCACAAAGGATGCCAGATTATCATGATGCCAGATCAGTGTGGATGGTGTGGCAACCAACAGAAACAACCTCCAGGAAAGTTCCTAAGATATTGTTCACGGTTTAATCTTATTTAACTGTGAACTTATAGTTGCTTTATCCCAATTTCTGTTGGCAAGGCCCCAACCCTAAGTCCCAGTTCCCTAAAGTGCTGAGTCACTCCGACAGTTTCTGATGCTAAAATCAGGCATCTCTTCCCAGCAGGAAGATCATCCAAACTGTCTGCAAGACCCTATCACTGCTGTAAACCCACAAAGACTTCAAGTCAGGCCAAAATTTTCAGCTCATCTTACCCAAAAATAGAGATTTCTGTTTAAACTCGGTATCCTTGGGCTTCATAAAAGAATGGGATCACGGAAAAAAAGAAAAAAGTAATACATTTCACTGTGTCTGTGCTCTGACAGAAGGTTCAAAACCTGTAGCACCCTACAAAATTCCCTACCAAGTATTTGTGGAGACCCCCAAGAGGTATCTCAGAAATACGAATACTCCTATGGGACCTCTAACAAGCCATGACACAATTCTTCCATTTTTTTCCCCAGGAACCAAATTTGCCAACTGCTCAAGTAAATATTTTTCCCTGTTACTTAAGTGCTCACAAGATCCCTTGGCTCTGCCGGTCCCCCAGCCCCAATCCACATACCCACTATGTTAAGAGGCATCACTAAAGCTAACCTGTGCTATTTGTGTCCAAATGATTTACAAAGACTTCAGATCAGTAGGTCTCTCTTGCAGCTGCTCAAATTGACATAAGACTCACCCATGATTCAAGAGTAAGGATGCTGAACAGAGGTTGAAGCTGAAAGATAGTAACTATGTTCTATTCAAAAAGACTTTCTCTTCCTTTGGGTAGATCATTATTAAAAAAAAAAATACATACCTGTATTCATGTGTTCATGGCAGCACTACTAGCAATAGCAAAACCACGGAACTAACCTAAGTGCCCACCAACAATTAACAAAATGCAACACACATACACACACACACATACACACACACACACACACACACACACACACACCATGGAAATACCATACAACCATAAAAAGGAATGAAATCATGTCCTTTGCAGCAACATGGATGGAGCTGGAGATCATCACACAAAGTAAACTAACTCAGAAACAGAAAACTAAACAACACATGTTTTCACTTATATGTAGGAGTTAAATAGCCACAGAGATGGAAATAATAGACACTGGGGACACTAAAAAGGGGCAGGGAAAGGAAGAGGTTAGGGTTTCAGAAATTACCTGTTGGGTGTAATATTCATTATCTGGAAAATAGGTCACCTGAAGCCCAATCTGTACCACAGCATATGTCAATGTAACAAACACACATGTGCACCTTCTGAATCTAAAATAAAATAAAATTTTATATATATATATAATATATATATATATATTTTTAAAAGACTTTCTCAGCTATTCAATACCTTTGTCCAAGTGTCTTTTTCTTCAGTGTAAGTGCTTTCCAGGGACAATTCTCATCCCATGTGCCGAAAGGCCTCTGATGAACTTGCACTACTAATTTGTAATAGATGCTCCTAAAATCTCTCAGAATTCAGCTGTGAAGATTGAAAGGGGAGGATATATGCCAACTGAAATTCCAACTGGAATTTCAGTTGGCATATATCCTCCCCTTTCAATAATCTTTTTCCATTTCTTGCTCTTATTTTAATTGATCTTCATCCACTAAGGTGACTAAATTTTAACTTTAAATTTTATTTTTGCCTTTATCTGCGTCAATTAAAGCAATGACCATTGCATGCATGCAGCTTGATTTTTAAAAGAATTCCTTGATGAATTGATTTATGAAGGGAATAATTACTCTGTTGTAGGTATTATAAGACGCCTCACCCCTTGCATAATTTTTTTCATGCTCAGTTATTTTTATGATCTATTTTCTGAAAATAGCACCCTCATATACATGGTCTCTACTGCTGCTTTGAATCCCAAGAAGGCAAAAATAGGTATATATATGAATAAAAGAATGATACCCTGGGGAAATGTGTAAAAGTTGCACGTTGTAAATGTTTCATATTTTCTAGAAAAGTACTTTCCTATCAAAAAGATAAGTCCATTGAGATATAGTTCCCATTAATTTTCATATTTTTCAAGCAGATACCATCTCCCTGTTCTGGCTATGAGAAACAGTGTCCTTCCAGGAAGAGGCAAGGACTAGGTAAATAAAATAACTCTGTCAGATGCTTGGCTACCAAGATATCTGAGGAGCTGAAATTCCATTATGACAAAGTTAATAATATGTTGTAGGCATCCTCCGAATTTTGAAGACTGGATGGTCAAAATAGCAAAGGGTGTGTGGGAAAAAACATTTTCTCAGTCTCACCAGAGAACACAGAATCTAAGCCATTGTGCCACTGAGGCTCCTGCTACCTGCCAGGCTAGGTGCCCACTCTGTGTTCAGGAGAGGAAGTGGAGTGCTAGAATAACTGAGCAAAGGCTGCACACACCCTTGTAGTCTAGTGTACACACAGGTATACACACACACACACACACACACACACACACACACACACACACACACACACGGTGTCTTACCATAGTATTACCATTATGCACTTTCACAGACATGATTCTAGGTGAGCGTGCTGCACGTGAAAAGACAGACTTGGGTCTTCTCCCTCTCTTTTCTTCTTCCTCCTCCTTTTCCAAGTGCTTTTTCTACTCCCTCATCCTCCTCCTTCCCTGTTCCCCGCTTTCCCTTCAGGCATGCCTCTACCTTCCCCTTCTTCCATAATCCCTCATCACTTTCTCCCTCTTTCCCTTCTGAGGAGGCTGCAAAGGTCACATCTTGAATTTGTGGAGACATATGCTGGACTTCTTACATTCGTTCTATGGCTATTATATTTTCTTGAAACGAAGGATGCTGTTGGAACACAGCTGCTTTTTAATAACTGTCCTGAGTCAAAGGAAGAAGCTAGAGGAGAAATCAGTTGTCTTGGATCACCCAGGGTCCCCCATACAGTAGCTCGACTGCTTCCCATGAGCTGTGCCTGTCCAGTTTTCCCCAGCCGAGAGGCAATCGCCTCTTTTGTATATGTGAGAATAGGTGCAGAGATCAGATATTCAAAAATTGTGGGTGGCAAGCAGCCTGGGGAAGTCTTCTTGTATATTTCAATCCAAGTTATGCCTAGTGCCAGAGTCATGCGATGAATTCACACATTTCCATTATTACTTTATCCCTGCACCAACACAACGTATTTTTCACCACCTCTTGCTATTTTAATCAAGAAAAGAGGGGTGTATGGAGGGCTCTGGGGAAAAAGGAATTTAGCTCAGCATTGCTAGGGGTCAGGTGAGCCTAAAATGTTCATTTGTCATCTCTATAAACTCTGGAGATTATTCTATCCAAATGTTTGGGGAAAAAAATCTATTAAAATTGAGTCTTTGAACATCTGAACTCCTCACCTTTTCTCACATAAACAAAAGGAATGCAAGATTTTTTGAAATGCCATTTTTTTCATTTCTGTGTTTTAGTCATTGAACTGCATGTTCTTTTATAGATCATTCTTATTTCTCTTCTGAGAATAGGAAAATGGGAGACACTTTAAGGGATTCTTTTTTTCAATTAAAATGAGTTGCAGAAAACTAAGAAATGTAACACTTCATTAGCAGGCATTTAATTCTCTAGCTTTTTATTTTTAAGGAAATTAAAAAACTGTATGCTCTCTGGTACCATTTGTGTTTTTCATTTGCCGTATACATTATAACCTAGAACAGAGAATTTTTTGATAAATATGAGGTATTAACAAAAGACTTCAACCAGAATTACTAACTGTGATTTCTGCCATTTAATGTTGATGAATATAAGTTGTTGTTTTTGCTTGAGGAAGCAAGAAGAATGATTAAAAAGCATATATTAGAAACTGCACACACTATGGATGTAACGTTTTATTGGGCTGGCTTAAAATGGTGAATGTCAAACTATAGTTACCCTTTTGTGGCACTTCAAGTAAATAAAAATTTAGGTGACGTTTATAATAATGTCTTCTATTTTATAAAAGCTTACCCATTCATGAAGTGTTTTGCTTTTAAATTGCATTTTTAAAGATCATAACATGATGCAATAAATTCTAAATGCATTTGGAATAACAAGAGATAGTTAATTTTTGATTAGTTAAGTGACTTTGTACATATTATATGCATATTAGAAATTTTTATGGAATTCAATTCCAGTCAAAATACATTTTACACTCTGAAACAAACATCTAATTTTTTAATGATGATGGTTCAAAAATCATTTGAGAGTCTAGTAGTGTGTGAGTTATTGCTACTTCCCATCACACAATTCATGAATTTAAATTCTATCTACTGGACATTTTACAAAGTAGGAACCATTTAACTTTTGTATTAAGGGAAGTTTAATAGAAATTCAAATTCTGCAACACAAGTGAAAAAGTTATCTCCTGCCTCTTGGACATCAAACCATCGTCTCAACGTTAGGCATTGTGTTATTATAGAAACAGCTCCACAAGAACAAAAGCAAAATGCCCAGGACTGTAATATACTATCTTGGAAATAAGCTAATATTGCCATATTCTCTTCTAAAAAGAACAATGTAAGCCCTAACTTTTTTTTCTCACTCCCTTTTCTTTCTTCTGATCTTTAGACCAGACCAAAATTCTAGTATATTCTATCTGCATTTCAATCTTTGAATGTGATATGTAAATATCAGCAACTTTATACATGGCATTATATTCATATACATATGTACATAAAAATCATAAAATGTGAACCAGTATAACTCCTAATCTAATTAAACTACCTAATCGAATCAAAGCCTTCCTGACCTGTTTCATTAAGTTCTCTTTCAAATGTAGCTTTCAAAATTACTTTTAAGTAAAACAAACAAACAAAAAATCTAGAGCTCCTCTCCTGGTTGCTTTTATTCTCTTTTTTTTCTTTCTTTCTTTCTTTCTTCCTTCTTTTCTTTTCTTTTTTTTTTTTTTTTTCCTTAATTTCAAGGAGAATTCTTATATTCTATTGACTTATTAAAATCTAGGAGCACTCCTAAAGATTTTAAAATATACATTCTAAAAACAGTCTCAGGTCTTCTAGTCAATGTTTCCTGCCTTTATTTCCTTTAAATAAAATAGTTTCCATTTCACAAGTCTAAGCAAATATAATGAGCAATTTGTAAGGAAAGGGTGACAATTTAGAGACAAAGTATATGCATTTTACATGCTGACTACAAAAAAGATGGAAATTTTCTCTGAGCTCTTTATCTGCCACTTACCATTCTTAGAATAATGGTTGATAATGATAGAAATCACACTGGCAAACGCACTATTAACATCTTCCATGTTAGCTCACGCTATATATATGAGTTCTTTTCATAAATTTTTTAAGTTTTATATGGGTTTTCCATACATTAAATGGAAACGTGAAAATTTGGGGGTTTAATTCATGAGCCATAAACATTCACCAGCTTGTAAATTGACCACCATCTTTAATCTTCTTATGTTAAAACTGGAAGATGATCTTGCCTTATATTCAAATCATTCTTTTGTTAAAACTGGAAGATGGTTTTACCTTTGTATTCAAATCATAATTGTGTTTTTCACAATTTTTTGAACCTAATCTATGAAGTCTCTTATGAATCCAGCTAGTCATTAAATGGTACAATAATCATTAGCTGTATTTATATTTCTGAACTGATGTGAGATCAATAAACGGGCTGACAGTAATGCATATATCCTTTTAGAGGTGCAATTTCATAGAATCTGGGCATTATTCGCCCAGCATTGATAGTAATGCACGTGCATTTTTATTAAAGACACAAAACTGTCATGAACAAAATGTTCTGAGTGAAAGATTGCGAGGGTTTTTATTTGTTTTGGCGGTGGAATGGTAATTTTTGAAGACACAATTTAAAGAAAGAACGCCAATTAGAAAATTGTATCTACAATTTGTTGTGTAGCTGTTTTCCCTGAGGAAATTTTGTACCGTTTATTTTGGTCAGTTTCTGATATTTGATGATAAATCATAGGATCTTTGCAGGAAAAAAAAATGCCTAGGCCTCTTGAGCCAAGATGATTACAGCTGAAAAGAATGGATTAATTTCTTGAAGATGAAGGAGTTAAAACAGTCGTCATAGCTTGACTAGAAAAGGATCTGCTGCCTAAGAGATACGGCTCTTTGTTGTTGTAGTTCATGGCAGTTTAACTGTTGACACAAATAATTTGTAGTAATGTCTCTCAATTTATTGCTTACAAACCATTCTTAATTTAAATCAACAGAATAAGTTCCAACACTGCATTTGTAACTCAGTTACTGGGAGCTCAGACATATTTTACTGTAGACAAAATGTTATGGATGTTTAGGCAGCTAAGCAAGCCCACAAAATTGATTTCATATTTTTCATCACTTCAACATGTGTTTATCATCCACCAATCAGGCACAATCTAAAAAACTGGGAATGTTATAACAGATAAGGTCTCCGTCCACAAGAAGCACAGAATTTATACCAGTGATCTGTATGAACCACAAACACCACAAACACACACACACACACACACACACACACACACATTCTGAACAGATAAATTCAAACTAGAAAGAAAAGGAAGAAAAAAAACCTTTGAAAATTACGCAATTAAGTATATTGATCTTCTATTAGTACAGAAATTGATCTCAGCTTGTTTGTGTGACAGCCATACAATAGTAAAACAAGCTGAATTGCAGGCACATCTTTAAGTGCTATGGGGTTTCCAGAGTTTGTGTTGCCTTAGTTATTGGGGCACACAAATGTTGAGGAATCTGAAGTACCAGGCTACCAGGATGTCCCTGGCCTGCAGAAGAGTCAGGGCCCAGTGGGAGAGGAAGGGTTATAGTTAAAGCTACCACTCCTGACAATCTTGGAGTTACAGGGTGGTTGAGTTTTGAGCAATAGAGGCATGGATTCTTGAAGATCCCCCCATAATTCAAATGCATTACTCAAGATTAATTTCCTCAATGGAATAAATGGAAACCATGGGGAATGCATTCTGGCCTGCATAAATCCACACACACTATTTAGAGTGCATTTTTGCTCGAAGCTGCTTTTTTTTTTTCCTCAACATAGCCTCTGATATTTTACAGAGTGCTCTCTTTTAAATTAGCATGGCTGTAGTTTGGCCTTCTTCGTAGTGTTTTATGTCGTCTTTCTTTAGTTCCAAAGTTACTAACTTTCAGGTAAATTGTCCAGCATTAGTTCTAACTCCACCATTTAGTGAATACTCGTGATGTTGCTTAAGGATATTTTTAAAGATTTAAAAGTATGATAACTATGAAATCGTAACTATTCTTAGTCAAATCTCAGTTCCTTCCATGAACTGCCAGTCTATATAAGCCTGTGACATGGCCAGAAGTCGTTTCTGTTTACCAGCTATAGGGATAGAAATAGCTTTTGAAATCTACTAGACCTGGAAATTATACAAGTACTGGTTTCTGTTGCTTTGGGTTTCTGTTTTTAATATGGGGCATAGGGGAAAACTCTCTTGATCTTGTTTCCAGCATAAATACAAATCATGAAAAAGGGCATCAGGTATCTTTTAGGTTATTAAAAAAAGAGGTGTCAGAAAAGATACCACAGGGTTGACACTTGATTTCCAATTTGACATGGCAGTATGTCGTGAATATTTTTTAAGTTAGGACATTTTAAATTATCATATTTCAAATTTTAGGAGTTCTTACAAAGCAAGTACCCTATTCTTATCCCATGGGATGGCCTGAGGAATGTGGGTTATACATTTCTTATTTGGGGAAGGAGTTGGTCAGTGGGAAGAAAAAGGTTTGGGCCCTGAAGCCTGACTTGGTTCAGTGAGTGCTTTCACCCAGGCCTCTGCCCAATGAGCTGGATGAAAGTCCAACGTGCCAGAAAGCAGGGCCTGATGAGGAAGTTAATGGAAAAATCAGGCAACAGGATGATAAGCATATAAATTCAGCACCACCAGGTATAGTCTTAAAGGAGAAAGGTTTAAGAGTCTCTTTACTCGGGACCAGTTTTCCTTTGTTTGGGGAAAATGCAATGGTTAAAACTAGTATAATAAAAACACTGAAGAAAGGGCATTTACAAAAATAATAAAAGTTTGAAAATGTGATTTATAAAAAGAGCTTTTCCTAGAAAAGTACAGAATTCTGACCTAATTTTTTCTTTGAGCCTTGATTTTGACGGGTACTTTTTTTGTATCTTTTTGTTTTTTTTCCTATTCTTGGTAAATCTCAAATTTTTATCATTTTGGTATTGCACTGTTTTTCTAAGTTTTATCATCTCTCTACTTATGAAGCAAAAGAAAGTGCATGTGGCTTTCTATATGTAATCCCAGTGACATTTTTATAAATTTGTTCATAATTCAACCTAAACCTGACACTTTTATTAATGCCTCTTGAAAGTATTCAGGTGGTTATTGCTATGAAAACCTATGCAGGAACTTTTATGTGCTTTTCTACCAATACCTAGAGATTCTTTTCCTCTTCAATGTTTTGCAGCATATGGCTACTGACAGAGCACTCCTTTCGAATTTAGTTTCTTGGATCATTCACCTCACATTTCTATAAATTGATTACTTATGCCACTTATTTGCACATGCTCTTTCTGGTCAGCCAATTCCCTCAGTATTATTGGGTCTCTTATGCTTAGCAGCCCTACCATTTTCTGTTCTTTGCCTTTTATCAAGTCAATTCATTTTTCATTTTGCACACAATTACTCTATATATTTTAATTTTTATATAATTAATTTTGTTACATATATATCCTGTTTTAAATTTTATATATATATATCCTGAAAGTGTTGTCTTCAAGGCCTATGACTCTTTTAACACCTTTTAATGATGAGGAGCATTTTCTGGCAACTGGGGTATGTTTGTTAGCTAAACTTCTTTGACTTTTGTCCAAGTCACACTGCTTTTATATTAAATTTGACACTGGCCAAAAAAAAAAAAAAAGTAACATTATATTTAGAAGATGACATTTGTCTAATAATGGTTGGAATCTCAAGAAAACAAATTATATAATAACTTGTAACTTTTTGTGTGTAAAATTTTCTTGTAAAATTATTAGTATTTGATTTCTCGCTATATTTTAAAATAGTTCCAAATTATGTGATGACATTATTCTGGTTTCAATCAAGTGTAATTCCATAGTGATATTGATTTCTGAGACTTGCCATCCTGACATTCTAAACTAAGCCACAAAAACAAAATTACAGTTTTACTGATTTCTAATTTTCATTGTTCATATGTCCTCATTTTATCCTTTGATTACATTTCTACATTCTATAATTAAAAGGTAGTGCTGGGAGATCCTCATTAGACCGTGGACTCCTAGAGGGAAGAGACTCTGTCTTATTTATCTTTGTAACTCTGGTACCCTTTTGGAAAATAGCCCTGCTAGTAATATAACATATTTGTCAAATTGGCTTTTGAATGCATTCATATTTTTCCCTAAGAGTTTTAGTGCATTCCTAATTTCCTGTTAAACTCACTGCCACCTTCAGGTTCTTATTTTGTTCTCCTATCATATTTTGTATCACACTCTCCACTGTAGAGTCAAACATATTTTGCAATTTTTAATTAGATTTTATTATCCGATATATGCTTAAAGTAGAAAAATAGCATAAACAATCCAAATGTCCCTAAATTCTTCACGCAGAGATAGTCAAGCTAAATATTTTAGTGAATATAATGTAAGTCTTTTCCATCTCAATACAAATACAACAAATACATGTTATCTGTATTTTCAAAACTTGAGATCATACAACATATGCAATTTTGAAGCACCAATTAAAAACAACTATAGCATCATTTGTAGTAATAGCATTTTAGTAATAAGATAATTTTTTATTTTAATTTATATTTAAATTAATAATTTTATTTCTTTTTAATGTTGTACACTGGGAGCCCATGTCTCAGGTCCATTTGGTTTTTCAGGCATACAAGTTTAAAATTTGGAAGTTATCTTACAAAAAATGAATATACAGTTTCTTTTGATAAATCAAAAACTCTGCCAACACTGGGTCAACATTCCCATGTAGCAACCATCTGTTAGAGCTGCCAGCATGGTTTGCCTCACTTCTTGTTTGCCACCAACACTTTTGCCCACTCCCAGTCTTCTTCATTAATTTCAGTTACCTTTCATTTGTCTTATATCCTCTGATTAAATAATTTCTTGTTTTGGAGGATTTTTCATGATTACAAAAGCATTATGATGAATAACCACGCGTATTCATTTATTTTTGTACATTGCTCTTATTTTTCCCCCTTAGAATAACTTCCTAAGAGTGAAATTGCTGGCTCAAATGATATTTTTAAATCTTTTGATTCATATGTCCAAATGTCTATCCAAAAATTTTTACAGTTGTACATTGGCAAGAGTATGGCAGAGGTGGAATGCCCTGTACTTGTATAAGTCAGTATTTCTCTGGCAGGTTGACTGCATTGTATTTACATGTCTCTCCTCTACTCGATTACAGTATCTAGAACATTGTTGGTGTGGAATGCTACAGGACTTCCAGGTTCGTATGCCCACTGCATAGCAAAAGACCATCACCCTGACAGCAAGGCTGCTACAGAGAAAGTGTTTAATAATCACAAGGCACTGGGTAAGGAAACAAAAGGAATTCTCAAGTCTCAAATATGTTTTCTCAAGGGCTTGTAAGGAGATTCCTGGAAAGCCAAGAGCTGGAAAAATGGGGATCATCACTTGGTTGGGTAAGGAGGATGAAATCATTAGGATGTGGCAACTACATTCCTTGTTAGGAATGTAGTTCCTAGGTCCCCCAGCCAGCCAGCATCCATAGGCAAATACAAGGCTTATCATCTCTCAATGCCTTAGATCTTATCTATAAAACAAAATAAAGAGTCTTGTGACAAATAAGTGACCAAAGCTACAGATAAGTGGACCAAAAGGCAAGCTGGCGTAATTACTGCTGCAGTAAACCTAGTTGGATTTTCTATAATTTTTTCCCTTAATTAATTTTATAAAATCTTCTTGGGGACAGTTTCAGAATTTTTAGCCTATTCATTTTTATTGATAATAATACGAAACTATACTTTGCCACAAATTTCCTGACTGCAGTTCATTAACCTTTTCACGTAACTGAGGAAAATTAGTGAAACATAAGCTAAGAATATTTTCCTTTTGAATCCTTTAACTTAAATCATATGGTGAATGGTAATGCCACCAAGGACCAGTTCAATTGTTTACTTTTTGTGAAAAATCTAGTTTACGTGTTATTGTCCTTTGAGGAAAGAGATACTAATTATGTGAGTCATGTTGATTTCTACACATCCTAAGCTATTAAAATAGCCTGACAGTGGGAGGAAAAAAAAAAAACAGCGAAGGAAAAGGGTTGCCACCATTAGATTCTGATTTTTTTTTTTTTAGTACAAATTGTGGAAAGCCCCGTAATGAAGCCAATTCTAAACTGTCACCTATGAGGAACTAGTAGCCCAGAGATTTTCGTTGCTGTTGTTTCATTTTATCCCTCATACTCGTCTTCTAGACTGGTAGGTGATACTCAACATATATTTGTTAAAACCAATGAATTTCATGATTCAACAAATCAGTTCTTTTAAAAGTGAAAAGTTTTCTTATATTTTACCCAAATTTCCCCTCAATGACATTTAGGTCTATATTTGCTCTGTGGTCCAATCAATTCAGAATCTCATTATACAAGAAAAGATCTAGTTTTGAAAAAAAAGAAAAGGTATGTTTGAGACAATGTTCTTTGGTTTAAAAAAAATTATAGTTGGCCAGGCGCAGTGGCTCAGCCTGTAATCCTAGCACTTTGGGAGGCCGAGGTGAGAGGATTGCTTGAGCCCGGAAGTCCAAGACCAGCCTGGGCAACTTGGTAAGACCTCATCCCTATAATAAATCACATAAACTAGCTGGGTGTGGTAGCACGCGTCTGTAGTTCCAGCTACTTGGAAGGCTGAGGTGGAAGGATCACCTAAGCCCAGCAGATCAAGGCTGCGGTGGCTGTGAGCATGCCACTGCACTCCAGTCTGAGCGACAAGAGTAAAACTCCAACTCAAAAAAAAACTATAGTTAATAATTCATGTGTTCAAATCATTTGATCAGATGGATATGTGTATGTATATAATATACACAAAATAATTTATACATTTATATACTATATGTTATATATATATATATGTAATCACTCAGGATATAGACAAAGCTACAGAGTATTTTTAGCTTTTGAAGACAGTGCTATTAGTAAGAAATTGTGAAAATTAACAAATAAGTAGCTCAAAATACCATACAACCATGAAAATGCCAAAGAGAAGAAACGTTGCATTGGTAAAAATGTATCTGCAGGGTATTATGTTTTTTCCCTCCTCAGTAAAATCTCGAAAGCCATGGCAATGTTCAAATCACAAGCGAGACAACTCAAGAGTAGCTTCTTTTCTACCATAAGGTATTGATGAAAGATACTAACATGAGCACACACTTCAACATTATTAGCAATGAAACTTTTTTCCCAAGAAATAACAGAAATAGAGATGAGCTAGGGTTATGTTATAAATCATATTTTGAATTGTGAATTTTTTCAGGTGACTAAACTGAAGGGTAGAAGATGATAAGTTGCTTGCCATTTAATCCATTTCATTTAAAGGATCACTAGCTATATTTAATGACATCCAAAAATAAACTCTTCAGATGCTGAAATACTAGGCTCAGAAGGAAGGCAGTGGAAACAGGAAGGTTATTCCAGCTTTATTTCATTTTCTTGAAGGGCAAAGGCAGCTTCTCATTCATAAGAAATTGACCCTAAAGTGACAGAAGGTAAAAAACGATTCTAGGACTGTGGAACTCGAGTTGACAATTGATACCTATCTGCAATAGCAGCAAATTGTTTCCTTCTAAAGAAATTCAAGACAGAGTCCTGACTCTAATGAAGTTATAAATTATAGTGTTTATTAATTCATCTAAACAATATAGAGTTTTAGATAGCAAAGAATAAGCAGAACAAGCACTTGATTTTAGGCAAACAGTTCTTAGTGAATGCATAATACACACTTTTCAAAAGACCTGAGACTCAACAGAGACCGGCTATTGAACACTTTCAACACTTATTGTAATTGGATCTATTTATTTAACAGTAGCTCAAGTTCACTAGCATTGCCAAAATTCATAAGAATATTAAGTTCTGAAACTTTCTTCTTGTATTTTTTATGTTGAATTTGCATATAAATATCAGCTTTTTTGGTTTCAGGTGCAAAATATTCACATAGATAATATCTGTCAAAAAGCTTCTTTAGTAATTAGGTAGATATCACACAGTTGAGTGGTTTAGCTAGAGTCCGTATATAATATTTTTAGAACAATGTTTTAATGGGATATGGTTGTCTCTGTTACAACTGTGAATATTTCCTATTGCATTTCCTCCTTTCTAGAGCCTCTGTAGCCTAACTGCTCAAATATCTGGCTTACTCATGCAGAACCCATTCAGCCTTATCGAGGTGGTAGTTGAATCTCAGAATCAGTAATTATCAGCAGGACACAGGACAGAGACCTGGTCTGCCAAGGAGTGTCATATTAGAATCATCTATAGCGCTTTGTCAAGTTGCACATATAGACAGTCCCCACTGGAAATTTGACATTGATTTTCCTGGCAGGTGGGGATGGGTGTGATCGGCACATCCTATAGGTTGAAAATCAGTGCCTCAATGAGCTGCCGTTAATGTGGCTATGTGGTAACCCTTAAAAATATTGAGACAAATAAAAGTTGAGAACTGCACTTCTAAATCCCACAAACCCATTCACCCAAAGATATACTTACAACTTTGTTTCTCTTCAAGCATCATGCCTGGTATATAATAAGTACTCAAAAAATATTGTTCAATAAACAAGTAAATCATTGCATGAATAAATGAGAGTTTTAACATAACCTGAAAATTTAAGCATTGGCTTTACAGTCTAAAATTCTTCACATCGCTGGGCTCGGTGGTTCAGCCTGTAATCCCGCTTTGGGGAGGCTGAGGTGAGTGGATTGCCTGAGCCCGCGGGTTCGAGACCCGCCTGGGC
>NW_007259657.1:1973036-1976914 GCF_000164805.1 Carlito syrichta | reverse complement strand
CGGAGCCCAGCAGGTCAAGGCTGCGATGGCCGGGAGCGGCCACTACACTCCAGTCTGGGCGACAGAGTGAGACTCCAACTCTAAAATAAATAAATAAACAAATAAAATTCTTGACATCATCATCATCAAAGGGCAGATGGTTTCACAATAAACAATGATCCTAAACGGAACAATCTGAGTGCTCCAACAGTGAAATAGTAAAATGAACACATTTTCTGAAGTCTCAATTCAATGAGGACTCAGTTTAGTCAAGATTCTAAGCTTGTTTCACCAAGAGCTAAATCTCACCTCTCCCAGAGGGCACATTTGTGAATTTTCTGAATCAATCATTTCTTCAAGGAACACTAACTTGTTCAGAGGCTTCAGGAAGGGTGGACAGAATAACTGTCCTTCCTCTAAACTTGCTTCCTCTACCAGCCAACAACCATGTCATTTCATGATTACATGTGTTTACAACACTGATCCTTCTACTACCTAATTTTCTCTACTTATTCTTTCTCCTTTCTGACTCTTTTTTCTTCTCTGACTCTTAGTAATCCTTAAAAATTTGACTCCTAAGCTTCTGTGAAGCATTACTCTGCCAACGGGCTCCATTCCTGCCATGTACTTTCCTAGTTTATACATAATTCCACTTTTGCACATGTCACAATATTTTAGGATTCTCTGTTTATAAATATGTCAACCTTATAATACACACATTTGTCATACTCCTGTCCTCTAAAGCTCTTAGCAGAGTGGTGATACATGAAAGATGATTTATGACTGTATACTAGGTTCCTATCTAATTAAGATTGTGTTTATTTTAAGTTAATCTGATCCATGGAGGATCAGAAACTGAGAGTCTGTTAACCACCAGAAGATAAAGACAGCAATAAAGAGAAGGAATCCTGGTGTGTGCTGCTAATTACTCATGAATAACAGCAATGCAAGTTTGCAAATAAAGCAAAAAACATACGTGCATGTCTATAGATGTATCATTTTGGCAGAAGTTCAAGGGAAATACAGATCCTGATATATGGGTGAGACCTAATTCCCTAGGTTAAGACCAATGGTTCAACTGAAGTCCTTTATGGAATATAGTATTTATATTTTAATATAAATGAATTTTGCATTAAGGACGTGGACTGTTTTTCCTGAAAATATGTAAAGATTAAATATGGCAATGATTGTAAAAGCATCTAGAATAGGACCTGGAACATAGTGAATATTCAATAAATGTTGGGTAAATGCGCCCATAGAATAACATCAATGACCAAAACTATAACTGTTTTTTCAAGTCAAGTCCATGTGGTTTTATATCCTAAGGGCTTACTCAAGTTTTTCATCCCCTTCCTTCTTTCTTGAGGGAGGTTTGGAGGGTAGATGGGTACATGGAAATAGAATATGAGATTCTATGGGTAAAATCTTAAGGCATTAGGAAGTAAGGGAGCTCATTTGCAAACTTTTCTGAGTCTTTCATCTGGTGCACATTAGAGACAGATTGTTTTTCAACTTAGAAAAAGAATCTCTCATTGAATTTTTCTTTTTAAATTATATTTTATTCTACTGACTAGTTTTACACTGGTCCCCATAAAATGTACATTATGAAAAAATTCCAAACCTCATTTGATAAGCCTATTACCTTATGTTCATGGCTGCCAGCTTTATTCTACTGAATTCAAATTTGCCTGTGGCAGTGCTTTGTATCTAATTTGTGGCTTTTACAAGGTGAACCTTGCATCATTTTCCTTTGCCTCTGCTATCATTTATCTAAATGAAAACAGTTTCTCTTAATGCATAAGTTTGTTTGATAAGCCATTAATACCACAGATGGGCCCTGAAATGCTCATAAAAAGGCATCACAATAAATATTTATTGTTGTTTCACCCAGACACACAAACCTTGGCTATCTTTAATATGGCTGGCTACTTGGTTTCTCTTTTAATAGAGCTTATTTACTTGATTTCATTTTCTCAAATAATTGCTCTTCCTCTGAGGGTTATTTGAGGGAAAAGGGCAGTGGAAGGAGTGGGGTGAATATTGAAACATGGGAGAATGAGGCTGGCGGGACATTTAAATTGATTAGAAGACTGAAATGAAATGAGGGTCAAGTGTTGTGTGCGCAAATGCACAAACTTGTACAAAATTTATCTAACTCAGAAAAATATCTGTGTTAAACACAGCATTTCATAAACACAGCTTAGGAAAAAACAAACAGAGTCCTTCGCTTACTAGATTTCACAGGGAATAATTCTCAAGGGAAAAAAAATCATAGGGAGGTTTGTGGTGTTGTCTTGAGCTTTTACATCCTTATGGCTGGTGCCCAGCATATTTTTAAATCATATTTTTATTTCAAATGCCTCTACCATGCAATGAGCAATATTTGCTCAACTTCAAAAATAACTTTTAAGAGCTATTTATAGCATAAGCTTCATTAAATAACATGTAATGAATTTAAAAATTCCTCTCGTGTTGGCAGAGCCCTATAAAGGGCACTTCACTAGATATATGGTTCCCGAGGATCCAGAGTTCAAGATCTGATGGAAAAAGTCACAAGTCCCCATACCAGGATCACATAGTGGGGAAGTCAGCCCAGTGTGGGTATCAGGGAAGCCTTCCTTGAATGATATGGTAATAGAGTTAAGTTTAAGAATGCTGACACACATAGGAACTCATGGGCAAAAAGGGGAGTAGGAAAAAGGATTCTGTCAGAGGGAAAATATTCAACATTAACGTTTCCCAGGTATGACAGAGCATGGTGAGCATGGAAGCTTACAGTTATTTCATATTTGTTTATTTATATTCTATAAATTTTTATTTTAAATATGTGGAGTACAATTCAGGGTTAAGTATACACATGTTCATTATGCAGGCACCCTTGTTGATGAGGTGCACCTGCTCCCCCCCCCCCCCCCCCGCTTATTCCCACTACTGCCAGTCCCACTCTCCCCTCCCCCGGGGGCAGTTTCTCACTACTGCCAATCCTTTTCCAATAGTATTACAATAATTGTTCAAGGTCCGCTTATGAGTGAGAACATGTGATATTCATTTCTTTGTTTCTGTGATAGATCTTTTAGTATTATAGACTCTAAGTTCATCCAATTTGCTGTGAAGTTCATAATTTTGTCCTTCTTCATGGCTGTGTGATATTCCATCATGTATAAGTACCACATGTTTTTATCCTGTCCTCTTTCAGTGGGCAGTATGGTTGGTTCCATGTTTTTGCTATTGTGAACAATGCTGCAATAAACATGTATGTGCAGGTATCTTTTTCATAGAGTGATTTGAGCTCCTCCGGGTATATTCCCAGTAGAGGGATTGCAGGATTGTATGAGAAGTCAATTTTTAGATCTTTTAGGAATTGCCATACTGTTTTCCACAGAGGCTATACTAGTTTACAATCTCACCAACAGTGTAGAAGTGTTCCCTTTTCACCACATCCTTTCTAGGATCTGTTGTTTTGTGAGTTATTGATGATGGCCATCCTGATTGGAGTTAAGCAGTGTCTCAGTGTAGTTCTAATTTGCATTTCTTTGATGACTAGTGAAACTGAGCATTTTTTCATGTTTCTGTTGTCTGATTATATGTCTTCTTTTGAGAAGTGACTATTCATATATTTTGCCAACTTAGTAATGGGGCTGTTTGTTTTTGTCTTTTTTGACATGTTTTAGTACTTCTAGATCCTAGATGTTAGGCCTTTTTCAGACATACAGTTGGCAAATATTTTTTCCCATTCCTTACAGCTATTTCTATATTGCTAGAACATTTTTAACTCTTCTCTTGATAGCATTTAAGGACAACGTTTTTAGTCATTATATATATACTTTTTAATACTGATTTTGTAGCTGAAGGTTTATTTAGTTAAACCATGTTTTAGGTTTTTTGGCCTTTTTTTTTTT
>NW_007259657.1:1958008-1973016 GCF_000164805.1 Carlito syrichta | reverse complement strand
TTTTTAGTAAGTGTAAGTTTGAAGATGGAAACATGGAACATTCTTTCAAATGCTTCTCATTACGATGGGAAACTTACTATATCTATACATGTATATTTGTATGTGTTACATAAATACTAATAAGGCATCTAATCAATTATGAAAGTCATAAAAAGTAAAAAAGGAGCACATTGCAAATATCAGGTTTCTTTTTTACAAAAAGATCACAGAAACTAAGAAAACTTTTTTTACTTGAAAGCGTTTTACTTGGCTTTTTGTAATTAAGGCACTTGAGGTGCATCAAGAAACTTTATTTAAGAGAATGATGATTTAAAGAAAGTTATTTAAAGACACTGTAAATAAAAGTAAATTTAATCTATTCAAGTTTAAATTTAAGAAATCCCTGGTGCATCATTTGTGCCAAATGAAAATTACCTCCTATCGATTCCTCTAGATATTTCCCTGGAAATAGAATCTCCCAAGAACCAAAAAAGCTATGACTAATATTGGAGAAGCATGCACTTAATCTACAGAGAATATGTAGTTTATATTTCCACAGGGTTTTCCTTGCTGATTGTATAATATTTACTTGATAACAGAAGAAGTTTATTTTTATTTCCTCATTCCACTCAACTTCAGTAGTTATATGCATTTTGTATTTATTACAATTCTTAGAAAGTGGTTATATATGGCTCTTCTAATTAGAGTTCTAAATTCAAAGAGTAAATAATTTACATTTTTATCAGAGGAGTTGGATCTGCAGATAATTCTAGCTTCATATGTGGAATATATGCTAGGAATAGCATTAATTTTGCACAAACAGGCTTCTAAATCTCATTTTTCTGACCATAACAATGTTGGGTGAGCTGAAAAATATTCTGAAATTTTTTTTTAACATTTACCAGTTTATGATAAAGGATATTGCAAAGAATAAAGATGAAGAGATATGTAGGGTAAGTTATGGGGGAAGGAGTGAGGAGCTCCTGTGCTCTCCCTGAGTGTTCCACCCTCCAGGAAACTCCATATATTCAGCTATCAGGAAGTTCCAGAAAATTCTTTTATTATAAACTGAAATGAGTAATATACTTAACTGATTTCAGTAACCTTGCCATGGGTATAGATATTGATTCTGTAATTGGATTATGAACTCCTTGAAGGCAGGAATTACTGTGCCCATAGACTACATCAGAAACTAATTTTGCCTCTAGAAAGTACTATATTTCCAGTTTTCATATTTGTCAACACATGCTGGCTACTGTCCAGTTATTTTTTTTAACTTGGAAAAATAACCTTTAGAGCATTTGCATGAATTAGATAACTAATTCTCAAACATAAAACCTATTGACTAAAAGAGAGGCCAAGGTCCCATAAAAAAGAACCCTGCAACATTATGGTCAATAATTATGGCAGTGATTCTCCAAGTTCTTCCCCAAAGAGATCTATAGCCATTTATTTAGGCAACTCTACACTGAGAAAAGGTGATATTCTGGTGAGCAGAGTTCAAGTTAATGCTGACTCGGACACCTAAAACACCATGATGGCCCCTCTATTAAAGCAGAGACATATGAGTATCAGATAATAATAATTAATTAAATTTTGGTCCTTGTCTGTCTCACAGAGTCCAAGGATTCGTCTTGTGCTAATTTCATCTCTTCTCAAATAAATCATTGTAATAGATATACTACACATTTGCAGAGCGCTTACATTGGTGTTTTGACCTATAGAATCAGAGCTATTATAGTAAGAGACACCATTGGGGCCAAGCTCAGTGGCTCAACCTGTAATCCCAGCACTTTGGAAGGCCGAGGCAAGTGGATTGCCTGAGCCCACGGGTTCGAGAGCAGCTCGGGCAACTTGGCAAGACATCATCTCTCTAATAAAAATCAAAAATTAGCCAGGTCTGGTAGCATGTGCCTGTAGTTCCGGCTACTTGGAAGGCTGATGCAGAAGGATCACCGGAGCCCAGCAGATCGACGCTGGGGTGGCCATGAGCATGCCACTGCACTCCAGCCTGGGTGAGAGTGAGACTCCAACTCAAAAAAAAAAAAAAAAAAAAGGCACCATTGTAAGCCTCTGATATTACCTTTCTTGTCCACCAAGATAGTTAATCAAAACCCAGAAGAATGGCAGAGGTCAATTCCACCTTCAGGAATTTAAAAGACACCAGAATTGCATCCCATAATATTAGCATTTAATTCACCCATCTGACCTTGGAGAAAATTAGATATTTTGTGAGGAATGACAGTGGATGATCACAAATCTAACCAAGTTGTAGCTCCAGTTGCAACTGTATGCTGAATATGGTATCTACTGGGAGAGATTAGTACAGCCTCAGGTATGTGATATCTAGCTGTTGATATGCCAAATGCATTTTCCACACCTATCATAAAAGGAGATCAAAGGTAGTTTGTATACATTTGGAATGGATATCTGTGCAAGTTCATGGCTTTGCCCTAGATCTATCTATATTATCTTGCCCTTTGCCACAGTGCAGTCCAAAAAGACATGTTTGATCTGATCATCCTGCAGAATAACGTTTTGGTCCACTATATTGATGAATCGTGTTACTCAGACCTGATAGACAAGAGTAGCAAGTACTCTGGAGGTAAGACATAATCTTTAGAGGATGGGAGGTACATTCTATAATGATCAGGGACCTTCAACATGAGTAAACTTTTTAGGGGCACAGTGGTCTGAGGTATGCTGGAATATCCCTTTCAAAGTAAAAAATATCACCTACTACTAAGGAAAAAAGCACAATGCTTGGTGGGTTTCTTTGGGTTTTAGAGGCAGCATATTCCTTTGACCCTTTTATTTATTATTTATGGGCCATGTGGTAGGCTATTTGCTCTGAGTGAGGGTGACAGCAACCAGAACTTTGCAGCAGATCTAAGCAGTCATAAAGAAAGACATGGTGGAAAGACTTTAGCATGCTGGGAAGATTACAGCAAAGGTCCCTAAGGTTCCAGAGCAAGGTCAGGCCACTTGTGGCAGAGAAAAAATATATCATTCACAAAACTGATCCTGGTCTGCTTCAGGGCCCTGGTAGAGACTGAGCATATGGTCATAAGATGTCAAGTGACCATGAAGCCAAAACTGCCTCTCAGAAGCTGTGTTTTGTCAGACCAATAAAGTCTTAAGGTTTGGAAAGCAATAACAATCCATTATCAGATGAAAGTGGTACCACTGGATTTGAGCTTGATCAAGTTTAGAGAGCTAAGGTCAGCTGTAGTAACAGGTATCCATACCTTATGTCACCTACCACTGCACTGTCAGTTGCACTGACATCACTTCTTAAACTTATGCCTATGGCCAGCAGATGAGGAAGGAAATGGCCTGAGCTCAGTTCTCTAATAGATCAGCTTGGTAAGTAGGTGCAAGGCAAATGTGGACTGGTGCTGCACTATAGCTTCATTCAGGGTGCTGCTAAGAACAGCGGTGAGGGAAAATCCTTCCAATGGGCAGAGCTTCAAGTGGTGCACCTGGATTTCTGCTTTATTTGGAGACAGAGTAACCAAAAGTAAGGATACACAGAGACTTATTAACAATGTGGAATCGTTCAGCCAACTGCTCAAAGCCCAAAAGAAAAGAGACTGAAAAGCCAGAGATGCCTGGGGAAGACACATAGGATGCATCTATGAGAGTAAGCACAAAGTGCGAAGATATTTTTATTATGCATTAATAACTAGCAAATAATGTCCACTGCAAGACACACCAAGGAGACTCAGTAAATGCAGCCAGCCTCTGTTCTTGGCTATCCTAGAGTTTGCATAATGACCTCATAAGCAGAGCTGCCATGATGGTAGAGTTGGAGGTGCTGTGTGGTGACACCCTAGGCTCACTCTCACCAATGCCAATCTAGTTGCTGCCACTACTGACCTGCCAGCAGCAGAGATCAGTGCTGAACTCCCCAGATGGGCACCATCCTTACTGGAAACATTCAGACACTTGGTGGCAAGGTGACTACATTGAGCTCCTTCCACCTTGGTTTCATGCTAACCACGAGTAGCATGTATTGGGGGTATAGGTTGCCCCTCCTGCCTGCAGTTTCTTGACCAGCATAACTTAGGCTTTATAGAGTATCTGCACCTCCTTCATGGAGTCTCACATAGCAATGACTTAAACCAAGAGAACCTCCTTAAAGCAAAGAAAATACTGTGATGAATAAATGACCATGTGATCCAGGGATCTTATCACATGCCACACTTTTCAGAAGCTGCTAGTCTGAGCAAACAAGAAAACTGCCTACTAAAGGCGTAGCTGAGGTACCAACTTGAATATGACACCCTGGGAGGATGAGATATTCTGTCAAGATCCCATCCCACACAGACACATTACATGGCACTGTGTCCTCAATTGGTAAAATACATGGGCACAGAAACCAAAAGGTGGGAGTAGAGTGGTACTGCTCACCATCACTTCCACTAACCCCTTTGGGAGGATTTGTGCCTTCTTGTCCCTATACTTTTATGCACCAGGGGACTAGAGGTCTTTGCTCCCAGTACAGAGAGGTTTCCACTAGAGGAAGGATCCCATTCAATGTAAAGCTAGCTCAGTAACAATGCTAACAAAGAGGAAGGAATCTACAATTAGTGGTGAAGGGCAAAAAGGATTGGTTACAACCTTGGGATCCACTACAGCATCAGGGGCTGATGTCTCACTAATGCTACTCTTGCGAGGTTTCAGAGGATGTGACTCAACAGAACACTGGAGAAGCTCTTCCTGGAGGAATTAAATTAATGTGAAAAAAAATTGTTTCTGAGTGATGCAAGAGAGGTCTGTGGTGACACCACTGAGAACTAGCCTGAATTCCTTTCTGACGGGTACATCTTCCAGCTGTTGTGTTGTGAGTGCTGGATGCGAATGGTTCATGGATGCTTCCTCCTGGGAGTCTTCTGAGTTTGGGAACTAGTGCTGGTCCCACATTCAGGAGTAGAGGGACCTCACAACCAGTGACTGACTGATAGAGTATATAATGATGCCAGTCACCTCACTTGAAGGAGGGCCGACTCTAGTACAATTTGTGTTCCAGTGCTAATTTATAGTGGAACCAGACTGAAGTTAGTCTCAAAGACCTATCCTTACTTAGTTCTCTTTTCTAACCTAACCTCATTCCCCTTCTTCAAGAATGCTTCCCCAGTAAATCATTTGGACCAGAATTCCTATCTCAGACTGTGCTTACAATGAACCCAACATAAGACACAATTTGTATAAATTAAATATGCATGCACATCAACAAAAATGCACATTTTAAAGAACACACATAAATAAAAGAAAGGCATTCGATTCATTGCCATGGTGGGGAATGGATATAAAAAAGAACAAATAAATAAATGATATAGGGGAGGGGGCCCACATAGACCAATGTAGATACTATGACTTGAATTAACTATGATGAACTCTGCTCTCCTATACTGACAATTCAAGAATAAGTAAACAGAGAGGAAGGCAGATGATCCTATTCAGCAAATTCTTGTCTCAGACTACAGAAATGAATTTAAGCAGAGGTTCAAATTGCTCTTGCCTTCGCATGCATTATTTGAGTGATCCTTCACTTCTTGAGTGGTCAACCTGAAAAGATTAAGAAAAGATAAAATCCTAGTTGGGTTTATGGGTCTGAGCCAAGCCTATTTCTAATACATGCATACCTCAGAGATATCATTGATTCAGTTCTGGACCACCTCAATAAAGCAAATATTGCAATAAGGCAAGACACACAATTTCTTTTGGTTTCCCAATACATATAAAAGTTTTGTTTATACTATACTGTGATCTATCAAGTTATCAGTAGCATTATGTCTAAAAAAGAATGTACATACTTCAATTTAAAAATACTTATTGCTTTAAAAAATGCTAATAATCACCTGAGTCTTCAGCAAGTTTTCATCTTTTTGCTGGTAGAGACTCTTGCGTCAGCGTTGATGGCTGATGACTATTTAAGGTGGTGGGTGCTAAAGGTTGGTGTATCTGTGGCAATTTTTTTTAAACAAGACAGCAAGAAGTTTGCTGCATCTATTGACTCTTTGTTTCACAAAGGATTTCTCTATCACATGTGATGCTATTTGATAGCATTTTACCCACCATAGAATGTATTTCAAAATTGAAGTCAATCCTTCCAACCCAATGCTCCTTTATCAACTAAGTTTATGAAATATTCTACTCTGTTACCATTTTAACAATGTTCACATCATCTTCATCAGGAGTAGATTTTATCTAAGAAAAAACCCTTTCTTTGCTCATCCATAAGAAGCAACTCCTCATCTGTTTAAGTTTTATCATGAGATTGCCGCAATTCAGTCACATCTTCACACTTCACTGCTAATTCTAGTTCTCTCACTATTTTCGTCTTACCTACAGTTACTTACAGTCATCTACAAGTGTTGGAATCAACTTCTTCCCAACTCCTGTTAATGTGAATGTTTTGACCTCTTCCCGTGAATCACAAATGTTCTTAATGACATCTAGAATGGTGAATCCTTTTCAGAAGGTTTTCAAACTTACTGTGTCCAGATCCATCAGAGGAATCCCTATCTATGACAGCTAAAACATTATGAAATATATTTCTTAAGTAATCAGACTTGAAATATGAAATGACTCTTTGATCCATGGGTTGCAGAGTGGATGTTACCTTAGCAGGCATAAAAGCATTAATCTCCTTGTACATCTTCATCAGAACTGCTGGATGGCCAGATGCATTGTCAATAAGCTGAAAAGAATCTTTTTGTTTCTAGTAGTAAATCTCAACAATGGACTTGAAATATTCAGTAAACCATGCTGTAAGCAGATGTGCTATCATCCAGGCTTTGTTTTTCCATTTATAGAGCACAGGCAGAGGAGATTTGGCATAATTCTTAAACGTCCTAGGATTTTCAGAATAGTAAATGAGCATTGGTTTCCACTTAAAGTCACCAGCTGCATTAGCCACCAACAAAAGAGTCAGCCTGTCCTTTGAAGTCAGGCATTGACTCTTCTCTCTAGCTATGAAAGTCCTGGACGGCATCTTTTTCCAATAGAATGCTGTGTAGCCACCTTTATCAGTGATCTTAGCTAGATCTTCTGAATAACTTGTTGCAACTTCTCTATCAGCACTGGCTGTTTCATTTCACATCTTTATGTTATAAAGACAGATTCTTTCCTTAAACCTCAAAAACCAACCTCTGCTAGCTTCAAACGTTTCTTCAACAGCTTCAGCTTCCTTTCTTTCTCTCAACCTTCATAAAGTTGAAGGGAGTTAGAACCATGCTCTGGATTAGGCTTTGGCTTAAGGAAATGTTGCGGCTGGTTTGATCTTCTATCCAGACCACTAAAATTTTCTCTGTATTGGCATTAAGGCTGTTTCGCTTATTTATCATGCATGTGTTCACCGGAATAGCAATTTTAACTTCTTTCAGGAACTTTTCCTCTGCATTCACAACTTGGCTGACTGTTTGGCTCAAGAGACCTAGCTTTCAGCTGGTCTTGGCCTTTGACATGCCTTCTTCACTAAACATAATCATGTCTAGCGTTTTATTAAAGTGAGAAAACACACGACTCTTCTTTTCACTTGAACGCTTAAAGACCATTGTAGGGTTACAGTTGGCCTAGTTTCAGTATTTTCATGTCTCAGGAAAATAGGGAGATCCAAGGAAAGAGAGAGAAAGAGAGAGAGAGACAGGAGAAGGGCTGGTCAATGGAGCCGTCAGAACACACACAACATTTATCAGTTAAGCTCCCTGCCTTATATGGGCACAGTTCTTGGTGCCCCAAAACAATTATAATAGTAACTCAAAGATCGCTGATTATAAGTCACAATAAAAATATAATAATAATGAAAAATGTTTAAATATTGTGAGAGTTACAAAAATGTGATGCAGAAATATGAAGTAAGCACATGCTGTTGGAAAAACAGCTTGTTCAACTCAGGATTGCCATAAACCTTCAATTTGTAAAAAAAAAATATATATATATATATATATACATATATATATATACAGTATCTACAAAGTACAGTAAAACTAGCTTTGTCTGTATTCTAATAGGATATGTAAAAATACATGACGTCATCACTTCAACCAGATTCTACTTTGCTTTTCCAGTGGGCTCTGCTCTGCCCACTATCCCACCCTGCTCAGCCTCACTCATCATCAGAGAAATGCAAATCAAAACCACATTGAGATACCACCTAACCCCAGTAAGAAAGGCCATCATTAATAAAACAAACAACAACAGATGCTGGCAAAGATGCAGAGAAAAAGGAATGTCTCTACACTGCTGGTGGGAATGCAAACTAGTGCAACCTCTTTGGAAGACAGTGTGATGATTTCTGAAAGAACTAGAAATTGACCTACCATACGACCCAGCAATCCTCCTATTGGGAATATACCCAGACGAACTCAAATCATTCTATTAAAAAAGTTACCGGCACATGCATGACTATTGCAGCACTATTTACGATAGCAAAAGCATGGAACCAACTGTGCTGCCCATCGAAACTGAACTGGATTTTAAAAATGTGAATAGTTTGGAAGCCTCACAATCTGTATCAAAGCTACTAGAAGCATTTCAGTCTGAGTTTTTCTATTTTGGTGAGTCTTAAGAGTATGTTGTAACATTACAAACACACAAGAACAGTAAAACACAATTATTTTTATTTGTGTAATGCAAGGGATACAAGTGCCATTTTGTTATATGGATATATTACATAGTGGTCAAGTCTGAGCTTTCAGTGTAATCATCACCCAAATAGTGTACATTGTACCCATTAAGTAATTTCTCACCATCCATCTCCCTTCCACACACCCCCACTTTTGCAATTCATCAGTGTTTATCATCCCACGCTCTATGTCCATGTGTTCAAAAGAGAAATACAATTTTTTTTTTTTTTTTTTTTTTGAGTTGGAGTCTTACTCTGTCACCCAGACTGGAGTGCAGTGGCCGCTCCCGGCCACTGCAGCCTCGACCTGCTGGGCTCTGGCAATCCTTCCGCCTCAGTCTTCCGAGTAGCCAGAATTACAGGCGTGCGCTACCACGCCCGGTTGATTTTTTTTATTTATTGTAGAGATGAGGTCTCGCTGCCCAGGTGGGTCTCGAACCCGCGGGCTCAGGCAATCCACTCACCTCAGCCTCCCAAAGGCGTGGGATTACAGGCTGAGCCATCGAGCCCGGCGGAGAAATACAATTTTAGCATGAGCATTAAATAATATATTTCCTTCAGAATTGTCTTATGTGTTTTTGGTATTTCTATAATACTAGGCACAGTCATATATGATCTGCCTTATTTAATTAAATGTATCACTATACTCGCCTTTAATTCAGTTAGATCAACTAATAAATATTGATTAATAATAATTGTTCTTATTGCTGCACAAATCATTAAGACAATCATTTCTTTTAAAAGTTTATAATAAATGTTGAAGAAGAGTATTTGAATATAACATAACTTTCTTCAAATTTTCAAAGAAAAATATTCATACTCCATTTCCAAAAGTATTCTCGTTTCCATACTTTAAAAATTATCTCTAAGCTTTCTTAGGAAAGAGTTAAAATTATTTTCTGATACAATCTTGCTTTTCAAATCTTCTTTGTAAAAGTCTGATATTATCCATAATCTCTTCCATGTCCTGGAAAAGCAATGTTTTAGTTAAACCTTGTCATTGACTTATTAAACTACTTCACAAAGACCTCAACAGATTCTCATATGTCCATAACAATACTTTTCTCTGTCTCTTCTTATCAGAGGTGAGTTGAAAATGTTGGGATGTCCAAGGAATTTATAAGAAGAGGTAATTAGCATAAGAAGCTCTCTGAGTTTTTGGTAAGTTACTAAATCATTGCTTGAGATTTTTAGGAAGTTGTTCCGTGCTCTGTTTCTGGTTTCTGAGACCCAGAGTCCTGCTGACTCCATAGGCACATAAGCAATTGCACTTTTGTCATCTGATACCTTTATCAAGCACAGGCATAAAGTTCAGACCCCTGGACTAGGCTCACGGTCTGGTTGCCAACCATCTTATTTGGCTTCTATCACCCATGTGACATCTGCCTTTCTCGATATGCCCAGGCATCTCATGGCATTTTCTCCCTGAGTGGTAGAACACACACTCCCTTCGGATGCAATACCTTTTTTCCCTTTATCTATCAGGTGACCCAAGACAACAACTGAATGCCCATATGCCTTGTCCTCTATAATCTCAGAGTAACAAAAATATTTGTAGATAAGACATGGGTATCTAAGAAAAGCTTTTTTTCCCATTTAGTCTACATTCAATCAACAGAACTGGCTGCACAGCCCCTCTACAAGTTACCCTCAGCTCAGACTACTCAGGAAGAAACTCCCCAGCAAACACTTTCACTTAATCCCTCCCAGCCAGAGGTACTGGCTCTTTCCCTCTGTATTTTAATATCAGCTCTAGGTTCCTTCTTCACATTGTCTCTGACTCACCCATGCTCAATGCCTCCACCTACTGAGGGAGGGGAATGGCTGTCTTAGTGGTCATGTGCTTTTCTTTTTTTTTTTTTTTTTTTTTTTTTTTTTGAGTTGGAGTCTCACTCTGTCACCCAGACTAGAGTGCAGTGGCCGTTCCCAGCCACCACAGCCTCGACCTACTGGGCTCCGGCGATCCTTCCGCCTCAGCCTTCCGAGTAGCCGGAATTACAGGCGTGTGCTACCACACCCGGCTGATTGTAGAGATGAGGTCTCCCCAAGTTGCCCAGGTGGGTCTCGAACCCGCGGGCTCAGGTAATCCACTCACCTCAGCCTCCCAAAGGCACAGGATTACAGGCTGAGCCACCGAGCCCGGCCATTTTTAAAAATTTACAGGCCCAACTGTATATCTGACAAAGGCCTAACACCTAGGATCTACAAAGAACTCAAACGTGTCAAAAGGAAAAAAACAAACAGTCCCATTCAAAAGTGGGCAAAAGACATGAATAGATACTTCTCAAAAGAAGATATATGGGCAGCCAACAGACACATGAAAAGTGCTCAGCCTCACTAATCATCAGAGAAATGCAAATCAAAACCACACTGAGATACTACCTAACCCCAGTAAGAATGGCCATCGTTAATAAAAACAAACAACAGATACTGGCAAAGATGAGAAAAAGGAATGCCTCTACACTGCTGGTAGGAATGCAAACTAGAGCAAACTCTTTGGAAGACAGTGTGATGATTTCTGAAAGAACTAGAAATTGACCTTCCATATGACCTAGCAGTTCCCCTATTGGGAATATACTCAGAGGAACTCAAACCATTATACAAAAAAAGATACCTGCACACATATGTCTATTGCAGCACTATTCACAATAGTAAAAACATGGAACCAACAGTGTTGCCCATCAAAACTGAACTGGATTTTTTAAATGTGGTATATATACACAATGGAGTATTATGCAACCATAAAGAAGGACAAACATATGAACTTTGCAGCAAATTGGATGGCTTTGGAGTCTATCATACTCAATGATCTATCACAGAAACAAAGAACAGAGTACCATATGTTCTCACTCATACGTGGACCATACTATAAGAAAGGGATTGACAATTGAGGGAAACTGCCAGGGGAGGGGGAGCACACCTCATCAACAAGGGTACCTACATAATGAATATTTTTATGCCTAACTCTGAATGGTACCCCACATCTTTAAAATACAAAATTTAAAAATTAAAAAACAATTCATAGACTCATCTCTTGTCCGATCTAAAATTTAATCTGCCTTCCTAAGAAATAACACACATGGTTAAAATTCATTCTTACAAATCAACAGGGCTGGTGTTAGCTACTTTGTCTTCCATGTACCTTGCTTTATCTTCCACAGAACCTTCAGGTAAAAAGTGAAAATCCATAGTGCAAAATGTAAACACGTAATTACCAGAAATACAAAGGGGAATCCCCCCTCAAAAAAAAAAACAGAATTATTTTTTGGAGGGCAGGCTTCTGGTAGAACAGGTAATTATTCCACTAGGTAATTATTCTAGGAATTCAACAGCATCAATGTACCAGCTAGTGTTTTGTGAAAGGCTGCATTCAGCTCCAGTGAATTTTTATTTATTTTTTATTTTTGGAGATTCTTTCAATGAATTTGCCCACACTAGGCTGAGTATTCAGCATTTTTTGACCAAAAATGGTATGACCCTCATGTTCCACCCTCCATATTTACCCAAGCAACTTTTTTGTTGTTGTTTCCCTGATGAAAATAGTCCTCAAAGCAAAACATTTTGCCGATGTGGAAGAGGTGAAACAAAAAGCAACAGAAGCACTAAAAGGCATAAAAATTGACGAGTTCAAAAAAGTGATTTGGAGAGTGAAAAAATTATCTCGGTTTTTGTTTTGTTTTGTTTTGTTTTGAGTTGGAGTCTCACTCTGTCGCCCAGACTGGAGTGCAGTGGTCGCTCCCGGCCACCGCAGCCTCGACCTGCTGGGCTCCGGCGATCCTTCCACCTCAGCCTTCCAAGTAGCTGGAACTACAGGCATGCACCACCACGCCCGGCTAATTTTTGATTTATTGTAGAAATGAGGTCTCGTCAAGTTGCCCGGTCGGGTCTCGAACCCACGGGTTCAGGCAATCCACTCACTTCAGCCTCCCAGGGCGTGGGATTACAGGCTGAGCCACCGCTCAATAGGTGTATTGCATCAAACAGAGTGTACTTTGATGGTAACAGAAGTGTAAACATGTAAGAATAAATACACATTTTTAAAATAAATAAATTCCTTTGTATTTTATGCTCCCCACTCTGGTAAGAGTAGCGATTACCGAGAACCAGCTTGATCACCTCTACTTAGACTCCCCCCCAAAAAATGGTCAAACTAGGAGGAGCTGATTTCTCCTAAGAGGCCTGATCCTTCTCTCCTCTCACCAAATCCAGAAGATCACGGAGGACAGTCGTATGGGGGAACTATGATCAGCAAAAATCTTTATGTCTCACATCTTTCCTAGGGAATCCCATTACTGCTCTGGACTTACAGCTCCTGATCTCTACCTCCACAGATCCACAGTCCCTCTCAGATCTTTCTGCTGTGCCTTCTATGGAATCCACAGTAAATACATTTTCCTGTGTCCTCAGCTTCTTGACTGAATATTTCTCACATTCCCGTAGGGAAACTGGCTTTTCTCACGATACACCATGTCCCCTGTCATCCCAGTGGAGACCATGTCAGATCACTTCCCATTGCCACTTCCAGAACTATGCACCTCTCCTTAACTTGCAGAGCAGGCATCTGCTTCTTTGAAGCTTTCACTCTCTTGGAAGTACTGCCATTTCTCTTGGAAAATTTTAACTCCCTTCTTGCATTTCCTCTTCTCCCCCCAAGATCTGATGTCATTCTGGGGATATCAGCATTCACATGAACTACCCAACACCCTGATTACTTTCCTTGTTCTCTTCATTGCCAGGAGCCCATATATCCAGTTCACTTTCAGCCACCCCTGCACTCCAAATAGACATCTCCAGAAATTAAATTCAATTATCCCATTTGGCATCACAATTTTGTCTCCTGCCAGCTATCTACTGTAGTCACACATTTTCATGTTCCTCAACCTTCTGGTCCGCTGGTTTCATACACCACCATTCCATTCCAAACTGCCAGCCTCTCCTCACTGAGTTGTGTGCCCTGGCTTGGAAGAAGAATTTCCACCTTCTAACTCCTACAAAGGCATAACGTAAACTATAATATGAGCAATTCTTTGCCACTGCCTCTAATGCTGACCCTCTTAACTCAAAAACATTCAAGACAAGCTGATCCAGTCAAACCACCTGCTGACCTCTCTATCTTTCCCCTTCCTCCACCTTTTCCTTTCCAGAGAAAAATTACCAAGAGGCAACTATGTGTATTGTCTGGAGTCAAGCATCTGAATTTTAGCTCAGATCAACTAAAACTTTGAACAAATTATTTGACCACTCTAAGCCTCAGTTTATTTGTCTGTAAAATGATTGGATAATAAGGTTTTTGTAAAGATTATATAAGACAAATGTAGTGAAGCCTCTAGCACAATGCCTAGCATGTAGCTGATACCAAATAAATACTTGCAGATAGCTAGCAAGCAAAATGGATGGATGGATGGGAGAATGAACAGATGGGTAGAGCAAAATAAAGCCTTTGGGTATCTCCAGCTACTCCACTTTTATGAATTAACATATGATCTAGGTAACTAAAGTGATGGCACTGTAGGAATAAATCTAAGAAACTAACAAGGGATAAATTTTGTATAAATGGCCTAGTTTGTGGAATTTCTTCTATTTATTTTGCCTGATCAAGCCAGGGTTTTATTATTGCAGAAGAAGAAGTGATTTGTATCTTGGAGAATTGTCCATCATTCAAGTCTCTGAAACTTTACACATAAACTCAAAGACCTTATGCATTTTATGAATAAATTAAGCAAATTACTAGCATTGTAATTGGCTTGATCTTACTGTTAACTTATTTACAACTGGCAGCTTAGTTCTTTTGTGTGTGTGTGTGTGTGTGTGTGTGTGTGTGTGTGTGTGTTTTAAACAATATTTTTTATTATGATTTTGTGGGGTACAGTTAAGGGTTAGGTGTACAATTACGTTTTAAACAATATTTTTTATTATGATTTTGTGGGGTACAGTTAAGGGTTAGGTGTACAATTACGTTTTATTCAGGCACCCTGTTGATAAGAGGTGTTTCCCCATCCCCAGACAGATATTTGCGACTGTTAATCCCATCCCACTCCCCCCCCTTAGTTTCCCAGTACCGTCAGTCATTTTCTTATAGTATTACATTGGATGTTCAAGGTCCATTATATGAGTGAGAACATGTGATATTCGGATCTTTGTTTCTGTGAGAGGTCACTCAGTATGATAGACTCTAGTTCCATCCAGGTAGCTGTGAAATTCATGATTTTGTTCTTTTTTATGGCTGCATAGTATTCCATCGTGTATATGTACCACATTTTTTTAATCCAGTCCTCTTTTGATGGGCAGCATGGTTGTTTCCAGGTTCTTGCTATTGTGAACAACACTGAGATAAACATACGTGTGCAGGTATCTTTTTTATAGAGTGATTTGAGTTCTTCAGGGTATATTCCCAGTA
>NW_007259657.1:1937510-1957837 GCF_000164805.1 Carlito syrichta | reverse complement strand
CGAAGTGTCTGTTCATATCTTTTGCCCATTTTATAATGGGGTTGTTTGTTTTTTTCTTTTCAGCACGTTTGAGTTCCTTGTAGATCCAGGATGTTAAGCCACATACTCGGCCATAAATCAAGCACAAGCAAATTTAAAAGGACTGAAATTCTACCATGTACCTTCTTGGACCACAGTGGAATAAAAATAAACATTGACACCAACAAAGTCCCCCCAAAATCCACAAAGACATGGACACTAAACAGCATGATGCTAAACAACTCCTGGGTCAATGACGAAATCAAAACAGGGATCAAAAGATACCTGGAAACAAATGAAAATGAAGAAACGTCTTACCAAAATCTCTGGGATGCCCTGAAAGCTGCAGTAAGAGGGGAATTTATATCCCTACAAACACACATGAAGAAAATGGAAGGAACACAAATTAACAACCTAACAAGTCACCTAAAGAAGCTGGAAAAGCAAGACCACAAAAACCCTAATTTCAGCAGAAGAATCCAGATCACCAAAATAAAAGCCCAAATCCAGGACATAGAAGACAAAAAGATAATACAAAATGAAACAAAAAGCTGATTCTTTGAAAGGATAAACAAGATCGATGGTCCCCTAGCTAGACTGACCAAGAAAAAACAAGGAAAAAGCCAAATAAGCACAATCAGAAACACAAAAGATGAAGTCACATCTGACCCTGAAGAAATACAAAAGATCATTAGAGACTACTACGTACACTTGTATGGAAACAAACTTGAAAACCAGAAGGAAATGGAAGACTTTCTGACATCACACAACCTACCTAGGTTGGAACAAGAAGAAATTGAGACCCTAAATAAACCAATAACAATCAAGGAAATCGACCACGTAATAAGAAAACTTCCTACAAAAAAAAGCCCTGGTCCAGATGGCTTTCCAGCAGAATTCTACAAGACATTTAAGGAGGAGCTGATACCAATCCTACTGAAGGTATTCCAGGCGATTGAAAAAGATGGAACTCTCCCCAAATCATTTTACGAAGCCAACATCACATTGATACCCAAGCCAGGTAAAGATCCAACAAAGAAAGAGAACTACAGGCCAATATCTTTGATGAACATAGATGCTAAAATTCTCAACAAGATCCTAGCAAACCGGATTCAGCAATACATCTCAAAAATCATCCATCATGACCAAGTAGGCTTCATTCCTGGCATGCAAGGCTGGTTCAATATTCGTAAAACCATAAATGTAATTAAATACATCAACAGATGTCAAAACAAAAACCACATGATCATATCACTAGATGCAGAAAAAGCTTTTGATAAAATCCAGCACCCCTTCTTGATAAAAACCCTTGAACATCTAGGCATACGGGGAACATACCTCAAAATAGTAAAAGCCATCTACGAGAAACCCACAGCCAGCATACTCCTAAATGGACAAAAATTGGAACCAATTCCCCTGAAAACTGGAACTAGACAAGGATGCCCACTCTCTCCCCTCCTGTTCAACATAGTATTGGAAGTCCTGGCTAAAGCAATCAGAGAAGAGGAGGCAATCAGGGGTATCCAAATAGGAAAAGAGGAAGTCAAGTTATCTCTCTTTGCAGATGATATGATTGTGTACCTTGAAAACCCAAGAGAATCTGTCAAAAGCCTCCTTACATTGATAAAGGCCTTTGGCAAAGTCTCAGGATACAAAATAAATGTGCAAAAGACAATCGCAAATTTCTACACCAATAATAAACAAACAGAAACCCAAATAAAAAACATAATTACATTCACAATAGCCACAAAAAAAAAATGAAATACCTTGGCATCTTCCTAACCAGAGACGTGAAAGACCTTTACAATGAAAATTACAAAACACGGCTCAAAGAAATCAAAGATGACACAAACAAGTGGAAAAATATCCCATGCTCATGAATTGGAAGAATCAACATTGTGAAGATGTCCATCTTACGTAAGGCAATCTACAAATGCAATGCAATACCCATCAAATTACCAGCAACATTCTTCTCAGACCTGGAAAAAACAACACAGAAATTCATATGGAAACACAAACGACCAAGAATAGCCAGAACAATCCTCAGCAAAAAAAACAAAGCGGGTGGTATCACATTACCAGACTTCAAACTTTACTATAAAGCTACAATCATCAAAACAGCTTGGTATTGGTACAGGAACAGGCATATAGATCAATGGAATAGAACTGAGATTCCAGAAGCGAAACCTCAATTTCTCAACCAACTCATCTTCGACAAAGCCCCCATCACCTACCACTGGGGAGAGGAGAACCTATTCAGTAAATGGTGCTGGGAAAACTGGCTGACCATATGCAGAAGATTGAAACAGGACCCCTATCTATCCCCATGCACAAAGGTTAACTCCAAATGGATCAGAGACCTAAATGTAAAACCTCAAACCATAAGAACCTTAGAAAATGAAGTAAATACCCTCATGGAAATCGGAACTGGCATCCAATTCCTGAACAAAACCCGAAACACACAGATCATAAGAGAGAAGATAGACAAGGGGGTTCTTATTAAACTGACAAGCTTCTGCAAAGCCAGAGAAACTATCAAGAGAGCAGGGAGACAGTCTACATACTGGGAAAAAGTATTTGCCAACACCAGGTCTGACAAAGACTTAACATCCTGGCAGCTTAGTTCTAAGAAAATACTACTTATTCAATTTACAGATACATAGTACATGGGGAAAATGAAATGGCATGTATTAGTCTCAAACAGAACATGACAAAAAAAAAAAACAAGAATAAATTAAGTAATTAAAAAAACAAGAAACTCCATACTTCATTGATGGTCATATTAACACACTTCTTGCTGGGAAGGACTTTTATAATTGCTCTGGTATTGAATTTAAAGTGCTGACCAGGTATACACAAATGACTAAGTTCCTGAATTTAAACACACAGCAAATTGCAAGGTGACAGGATGATTTAAGAAATACTTGAGTTAACTATAAAATAATTATTGCCACATTTATATGCCATGCTTCAATGAATCTGTCCCTTCATACCACACACAAACACACACACAGATACACAGACACATGTATGCCCACACTTGAGAAACAAAGCAAATGATGATTGAAATGCAGATTCTACTTTTTAAAATAATGTAATATAACTTATTATGACTTAAAATATTTTGTCAGAGAAAAAATAGTATGTCCACTGCAACCAACAGTCTACAAAATGGTAAGCCAGAGATTGTCTCTATATAGTAAAAACAGTCAAAAACAAGGCAATATCTTAAAAGTCCAATGAAAGTTATTAAACAGAAAATAGGTAGACTAAGCAGTTTTTAAGAGCCTTAAAATACTACAAGCAGAATAAAATCTCTCTCTAAAATAAAAAATTGACAAGTCAATCACATTAAGGCAGTCAAAACAATCTCAATAAAATTATCATTTTACAGATACCTACTGAGTGTATATTATGTGTCAGGTACAGTTCTATGTGCTGAGAACACATCAATGAACAAACAAATAAAATCCCTCTTTCCGTGGAGCTTGTATTCTAGTGGGAGAAAAATGGCTACTCTGTGTGGCTAACTGCTAAGCATCTAAAAAAAATAAATCTGCATAACTCTGTTGAAAAACTCTTATTTCAACATTTTAAAAAGTTGTAAAAGGGGAAAAAGTACTTCTTTAAGAAGAAGAATAAATTTAAGTTTCTTGGAGATATAGAAAAATTGGAGAATGTATGACTTCTCACGGCAGAGAAAAGTCAGATAAACTAGACAGTTTCCAAAGAAGACCTTCTGATTCCTTCGCCAAGCCAAAGTATACTCCATCTCCCAGGCAACCCCATCCATCTATTTATGTACCTATTAAAAAAACTGCTTCTTGAACTCATATTATAGCCAAGGAATATTAGTTGTCAAAAAATCTAGTGTTTATGTGGGAGTTTGAGAAATAATTAAATGATTAAAGTATAATATCAAGTTCTACAAGAAAGTCATAAAATTCCTGGTCAATCTTAAGTAATCAAAGAGAATCAACAGGGGATTCCTGAGCTGAGTTGTAAAAGTTATCAGAAGTTGAGAGCATGTGATAAATTGCCAATAATTTTAGACATGGCTGCATCTTAGGATGTTTCCATGGGAGCGAAGAGAGTTGCAATTGGAGAGGTTTACAGGAGACATTATGATCTCTCCATGACATGCTGAAGATTTTAGAGTTTACCCCCAAAGTCCCTCAGGAAGTGAAGCAGAAGACTCACATAAAAATATACAAATTTTGGAAAGTTCCATTTTGTGAAATGTAGAAGACAAATTCTTTTTTTTTTGAGTTGGAGTCTCACTCTGTCACCCAGACTGGAGCACGGTGGCCGCTCCCGGCCACCACAGCCTCGACTACTGGGCTCCGGCGATCCTTCCGCCTCAGCCTTCCAAGTAACCGGAATTACAGGTATGATTTACCACGCCCGGCTGATTTTTTGATTTATTGTAGAGATGAGGTCTCGCTGCCCAGGTGGGTCTCGAACCCACGGGCTCAGGCAAGCCACTTACCTCAGCCTCCCAAAGGCGTGGGATTACAGGCTGAGCCACCGAGCCCGACTGACAAATTCTTATCCACTCTAAGACTGAAATTTTAGGGAAAGAAAGTAGTTGAGAGCTGTATTCGTTTCCTAGGACTGCCATAATGAATTACCACAAACAGATAGTTTAAAACAATAGAAAACTATTCTTTCACTATTCCAGATGGTAGAAATCCAGAATTAAAGTATAAATACTGTGCCCTTGTTTAAGGGTTCTGGGGAAAGGTCCTTCCTTGACTATCCCTAGCTTCTGGTGGTTTCCAGCAATTCATGGCCTTGCTCCATTTGTAGATGCATGAATTCAATCTCTGCCTCCTCTTCCTGTGTCTCTGTCTTCACTTGACCATTCTCCTATCTGTGTCTATGCTCAAATTTCTCCCTTCTTATAAAGACATCAGTCGTTGGATTAGAGTCCACTCTAATCTAGTATAAATTAACTTGATTACATCTACAAAAGACCCTATTTCCAAATAAGGCTATATTGTAAGGTTCTAGGTGAACATAAATTTTGTAGGGACATTACTGAACCCTATACAGGACCTATTGCAATAGTCTAGTCAAAAGATGAGGATAGGCTAAAGCTAAGATAGTGACAAGGGAACCAAAAAGGAGGAAATAGGCTCAAGACAGTTTGAAAAGGCATAATCAATTGGGTATAATGACTTAGTGAACATGTAGTATGGCAGATTAATTACACTGATGATTCCAATTATTGCCCTTCCTGTACCAATTCCCTTTGACCTATGGTTTTTCTTTCACCTCTGAGATTGGTCATACAACTTACTTTGCCCAGTAGCGTTTTAGAAGGCTTGGCATAAGGAGAGACTTATAAAAGCACTTGAATATTTCCATATGCTCTCTTGGAACTCTACCAACTTTATGAGAATAAGCCCACACTAGCCTGCTGGAGAATGAGAGAGTACACACAATACAGCCTACTTTTCCCATCTGAAGCTATTCTAGAATGGGTAAGAGAAAACCAATCCACAACCATGTGCGAGAGCCTAGCCAAGATCAGTTGACCTAAAGTTGACAAATGTATGAATGATCTCATCCAAGACCAGAAGTACCACCCTGTTGATACTTGAACTCATGAGAGATAAACGCTTATTGGGATAATTTCTTATACAGCATAGGTAAGAATCAAAGATAACTTCTACTGGTTTGGGTAACAAGGTATATAGTAGAAAATATAAGAGAAAAAGTAGAAATTATTCTGTTTTTATTAATACTATTTCATCTGATGAAGTGGCATACTCCCCTGATCTTACATATCTAAGTACAAATAGTTCAGAGACAATTTTAATATTGCCCTTTGCAAGAATATTGTCTGGTTCCCACCCACAGTAATTTCTCACTCTCCTTAACACTCTTGATAAGTTATTTATGCCACATCTCACTCTTGCCGCCATCAAATCATTTCTCTGCCTCCTATTTGGAGCATAATTGTTTCAAATAATACCTCACTCTTGGTACCAAATTCTGTGTTAATCAGAGTTCAACAAAAGGAACAGAAGCACTAGGAAATATATATCATTTATTACAGAGTTTGACCTTATATAATTGCAGGGGTTGGTATAAAATATTCTGGAAAGCTGTTATCTTCACATCTGATGTTGGAGCTTAAAGTCTATAGGGAAAGAGATCAAGAAGGAAATAAGGGGTGTAAAAACAGGAGAGAGAAAACATAAACTGTAACCCACAAGCTCAAGCTGGGAGCTACAAGAACAGACTAGAACCCAATCAGGTTCTTACGACTTCTGACTTCCATGATATAGATGTTTTGCATAAAAAGCTGGTGCTCTTCATCATAGAACTAAACTCTACTTGTATGCCTGGCCAAAGAGTAGAGGAAGCTAAAAGAGGATTCAGAGGAAGGTGGAGCAGCTGCAGGCCTCGCTACTATCCCACACCAGCATCTGACAAAATGCTAAGCTAGTCACAGCACCTTCGCTGACCTTCTGAGTGTAAAAACAATAGGGTGGCTTCTTCTATTCCATCCTCCAAATCTCACCCCAAAAAAAAAAATCTTTTCCCTTCCCCAACTGGAAACATACAACAAAGAGAATTCTGCCAAATGAAGTTGAAGCTAGTCAAGTCAACATATTACAAAGCCACCACGGTCCACTCGTGTCAACATGGTGCCCATGCACACCTTTAAACCATGCTTAATTTCCCAATAAAGGCAGTATGCTTCTGGCTAATGTGATATGACTATTCCACATACAACTGAAAATAGTAAGTAAAGTCCTTGTCCATCTTTGAGGAATGTTCATGGCAGGGTGAGAGTTGTTCTTCTCTTAATCATGCAGCTTAAAAGCACCTAGCACAGGGGTTTCCTCTCTTAGAGTCTGTTACCGGCACATGACTCTGCTAGATTTCTGTGTGCTACAGGGGCACATACCTGCAAATGTCATATGACTGAATTTTCTCAAATAAATACTCTCTATAAGGGTCGATGTCTATGCTGAAGGTCACTTCTTATTTGTCTGACAATGGAGTTTTTCAAAATGAGTGAACCATAATGAGCCAAGTGAGAATTCAACTTTTAAAATTTTTCCTTAATTGCGTTGGGACACCATTTTACTTGACTGTTTCCTGAAAAGAACCCAAGAAATTATATTACTTTTCTCAAATTAATCTATATCTCTATCAACTCAAAAACTTTTTACAATCTAAAATCCTGATATTTTCCTTTTTCTGTGAACTGAAGTTCTTTCTTCTATTGAAAATATGCTTTTAGCAAAAAACTTAATTAAGTTACAGTGCTAAACTTTGAAGAGAGATTTTCCTAGTGATCAAAAATCTTACCAGTGTATTAAAATCCTATGTACCTGTTGTTCTCAATTCTTATTTCCTTCTTTTTCACATGCAAAAGTATAAGTATTCTGTTCATCTTCATATGTAAAATTTCCCTCTCTGAACACTGGACTCAGGCCAAAATCTGTCGATTTTTTCCTCTGTAATTTTGAATGTGGTGCACAGCTGGAAGTAAAATGAGGAATTATCATTAAGACAAATAAGGTTATAATGGTCAGTTGAGCCAAGAGATGAGAAGAATTCTAAATAAAGATAGTTCTTAGTCTGCTTTTTTAATTAGCTTTGTTCATTCTTAAGTCATTCCATGTGAATTTCTTCAATAAACTTCCTCCTCATTTAGTTTTTTCTCGATTCTTTTATACATTTTAAAGGATGGGATATTTTAGAATAATTTAGCATTTCTCCTTTTCTTAATATTATCTTAATTATATCATTTTACAATATACATTACGTTAATGTTATCAATAGTATTAAAAATATGTGTACTATTGATTTCAATTAGCCAATTTAATCCTTGCAAAAACTCTGAGGTAAGTGCTGTTAATTCATCCATTCTATAGATGAGGATAGTGAGGCCTAAAATGATATCTTGCCAATAAGATGCAGAAACAGTATTACCACACAGTGTAACTTAAGAGTTGTTTTTAACTACTGTTTCTATTTTGTAACAATAACATGATTTGCATTACATAATGCTTTATGGTTTAAACAACACCATCACATGATCTTCACACCAAAACCAAGAAAAAAATATACATTTTCACACCTAAGAGATAAGACTCAAAGAAGTTAAATAATCTTGCCAAAGTCGAAAATCTGAGGCATGATAATTCCAGGACAAGACCCCAAGTTTTCTCCCAATCTGTATTTTTTTTTTCTCCTATATACTTTGATTCCTATAAAACACATTAAAAATATCAACCTGTGAAATGCATGACAATAATACAAGTTCTTAGGGTTTTGTTGTTGCTGCAGTTGTTGTTTTGACCAAATCACATTGTCTCCTCTAAAATATCCAGAATTACATTTAGTTTATTTTGTGTGTGTGAAAGATATCTAGTCATGTATATGAATATCAGTTTGAAAATTATATCCTATATTATCGCATGCTTTTTTTCTGATTTATGATTCTGTTTCAGTTGATCACTAGAATATGTGCTAAGTAGCAGGGCACAGTATGAGGAGTAACTAACTGTTTTGTCAGTTAACAGGTAAATCGAGTGAGTTACTTAACTGCTCTGTACTTCAATTTCCTCAGCTGTTCAATGAGAGGCACCTCCACATTCTTCACAACTCCATCGTCTAAGACACTACTCGTGTGCTTTGCTGAATCTGTGGCAAGTAAAGTGTGAAAACAACACAAATTCATGCAACAGAGGAGCTTTAAGGAGTGTACTGATGAATGAGAAAATATCATATAGATGAGGGGGATTGTCCCCTATGAGAGAGCAGATGTATGTTGTTAATAATGCATTGAGCTTTTTCTGTGTTTCAGATTCAGTGCAAAATGTTTTCATAAGCACACCTCCTTGTTACATAACTCAAAAGCACCCCCAAGAACACTAACAAATTTATCTGGAAGTGTCCATCGGGTACTGTTTAAACTTGCTCCTTCTGTCACCGACCTTACTTATTCTCCACTTTGTCTTTGACATCCTGTCTTAAGCACTGTTTTTTTCCATGATGTTAACCGGTTTCCACCTTGTATTTTTCCAAGTATTGAACATACTCAATTAAAATATAGCCAAGGGTCAGAAGGCAGAGCGGTAACACAGAAGCAAGAGTCAGCAATTTTGTTACTTAAAAAAAAATTATAGACATAAATATATAAGCATGAGTGTGTATGTGTGTAAAAACATACACAGTAGATTCATTCCAAATCCTCAGAAATGTCAGATTTAAGAACTTTCAGCAATTAAATGTTAGTAGAAATTCCAAAGGAAAAATAGACATTTTTGAAAACTGTAAAAGATACTGCAATGTCAAAGTGATACTGACCATCTATCTGTACTGCAATATGCATTAAAATCCATTACAATGGTTTTTTTCCCTAGGTAAAAATGTTTCTGTAATGTGTTGATTTAAAATGTATTTAAATCTGTTTCCTCTATTTAAATGTCTTATGTTTTGTCAGAGGACAGTTGTCAAGTCGTTAACTGTACATTCATCTCAAACTGATTTCAGAGGCTATTAAGTAATACAAACAGTATCTTAGTTGAAAATTAACCCAAAACACAGCATATTCATAGGAGTCCATCTTGACAATTTATGTTATGCTACATGGAAAACACTGAAACCAAAAGCAACAGAATTGTTAGAATATCAAATGAAGCTTGTATGATAATAAATATTTGATAATAAATAATAAATATGAGGAATCAGAATAGATCTCTTCAATAAATGGATGACATTTGCTTACTTAATAACAGTATATAGTTTTGTATTGAGTATCTACTATGTGTCACAGGCACTGTTCCAAGAAATGTGAACATGGGCAATATCACGCTATCCTTTTCATTAGAATAACACACCAAGGCCAAGAGTTGGTAGATTATTTTAGATACGCACTACAGTTTATATTTTCAAAGAAAGTCAAATAAATATTTTGACAAAGTCTTCACTATCTCATCTATCCAACAGTAGTATTTCTGGAGTCAATTGAATATAATTTTTTATTCAATATAAAATTGAATGTAATTTTTTATATTATTTTTTATTTTTCTTCCCTGAAAAGATGAGCTTTAGAGTGATCACGCTTAAATATGTGGTGCTTGTACATTTAGAAGTAACACAAATGGTGCTAGGGAGAGATTGTTTGTTACATTATGTTCAAACTAAACTACAACTTTTTAAAAATAATGACTCCTTTAGTTATCTGGGCTGGAATATGATACAATCAAAATACATACCCCAAACAAAAATAAGTTACCAAAAATAAGTGTTTCCTGACTGTAGATTTAGGAATCCAAGCTTGGGGTCATCAATAGCAACAACGCTTATAAGAGCTAAACTAGGCCGGGTGTGGTGGCTTAGCCTATAATCCCAGCACTTTGGGAGGCCTAGGCAAAAGCATTGCCTGAGCCCGGGGGTTTGAGACCATCCTGGGCAACTTGATGAGAACTTGTCTCTACAATAAATCACACATACACACAAAAATCTAGCCGGGCGCGGTGGCGTGCATCTGTAGTTTCAGCTACTTGGAAGGCTGAGGCGAAAGAATGGCCTAAACCCAGCAAGTAAAGACTGCAGTGGCCGTGAGCATGCCAGTACACTCCAGCCTGGGTGACAGAGTGAGGAGAGAGACAACAACTTAAAACAAACAACAACAACAACAAAAAACTAGATTTACACATTGTTCTACGCTCAATAGTGCAGAAATGCAGGAGGGGTTGTGTGTATGTTTTCTTCTTCCAATTTTAAATGTTGGAAAATAGGGGTAGAACCTATGTATTTGAGATGTTGAAATTCCTGGTTCTCTCAGGTACTCACACCGTATCTTTGGCCTTGTGAACACACTTATAAGTGGGGTGTGCTGTCTGCAGAAACCAGATAAAATGGAAGTCAGATAAAATGTATTCAGATGAAATATTTTCATTTGCCTTAAAACAGAGCCTCCCAAACACACTTATACAAGTGGAATAAGCCAAAAAAATACACAAATATCTCTGCAGTATTAGAGATTTAGAAAATATGAATAATTTGACTAGTAACCAGCATTCAAAAGAGGCATGTGAGCTCTAATTTGTGATCCTAGATTAATTCATATAATGCATACTTAAATTCACTTTCATGCACATCTCCTAATAGTTAATTACACTGGCTAGTCTTTTGTACCTCTTTTTATATTTGCATGACTATTTTCATTTTTAGCAATGCTTTTCTACTTAAATCTAAAATCAGACATGACAGCTATTCAGAAAATTGAAGTAGGTGTTGTACTTGAAAATACATATGCAATGTCTGTTTAAAAGAAATTCAGGTCGGTTTGGTGGCTCAGCCTGTAATTCCAGCACTTTGGGAGGCCTAGGCGAGTGGATCGCCTGAGCCCGCGGGTTCGAGATCTGCCTGGGCAACTTGGCGAGCTCTCGTCTCTACAATACATCAAAAATTAGTTGGGTGTGGTAGTGCGTGCCCGTAGTTCTGGCTATTTGAAAGACTGAGGCGGAAGGATCGCCGGCGTCCAGCAGGTTGTGGCTGCGGTGACCAGGGGCATGCTACTGCACTCCAGTCTGGGCGACAGAGTGAGACTCCAACTCTTAAATAAATAAATAAATAAGAAATTCAAAAAACAGGCATCAGACAATGTCCCATCATGAAACAGAATTTACCCCCAAATGAATTAGTGAAGACTTTAACAGCAGTGGGAAGACATTACCACTCCTAAGTGGAGAACAATTCGTAGTCCTCAGTAAAAACTGAGTCCACAGAGAATGAATCTTGCAGAAGGAATTATAGTCATGGAGTAGTGGAACTACTGCCACAGCCTCAGTGCCAAAACAGGGAAGGAGCCTTTCTCCCTTCAGCTTTCCCTCCTATGCGTCCTATCAGCCAAATGCGTCAGAACGGGAAGCCAAACCCAACCTCCTAGTAGCCAGACTCAACCAGAGGCCAAGTGCTAACAAGAACAGGAGATTCGAGCCGGGCTCGGTGGCTCAGCCTGTAATCCCGCGCCTTTGGGAGGCTGAGTTGAGTGGATTGCCTGAGCCTGCGGGTTCGAGACCCGCCTGGGCAGGGAGACCTCCTCTCTTCAATAAATCAAAAAATCAGCCGGGCGTGGTAGCGCGCACTTGTAATTCCGGCTACTCGGAAGGCTGAGGCGGAAGGATCGCCGGAGCCCAGCAGGTCAAGGCTGCAATGGCCAGGAGCGGCCACTGCACTCCAGTCTGGGCGACAGAGTGAGACTCCAACTCAAAAAAAAAGAACAGGTGATTCCCTCAATAAGAATCAACCTCCCAAGGAATAAACAGAGCAGTACAGAGAAGGGTAGGTAATGGTTTGGGGAGATGTTAGGTTGCAAATGGAAATTAATCAGCATACCACTCACTATACCTAAGCACCTTTAAACTTAAGCTAGTAATTAGGAATGGAAAGAGGGTGCTATTCAGAATTTGCTAAATGACAACAACATAAAAAGTATTTTGTTCATTCCCTGAAAGAGTATTTGCTGCAAAGTTATTACAAGTTAGCCAATTTAAAGTCTATGCTCCTACTACCCCCTAAGAAATGAATGTATAAGAAATAAAGACGTATAAGGATGTTCATTCCAACAGTATTTGTAATAGCCAAAATGTCAACCCAAATGTCACGAAGGCATTGATGGTATAGTGATGAGCATAGCGGTCTTCCAACTCAAATGTCTTTCCACAGTGGAGTGCATGTGGTAGGCATATTCTTACAATGAAACACCCATCCTAAATGGGCAGGCGAGAACCATACATGGCAATGTGGAAAATTCTTACCAACATGACATTGAGCAAAAGCAGCAAGATGGAAGCAAATACATTAACAGTATGACATCTATTTGAGGTTTAAAAACTATATTGTTTGGGATATATGCATATGTGGGAAAAGTATGAAGGAAAACAAGGAAAAGATTACCATACAAGTCAGTATAGTGGTGTCCACTGTGGAGAATGGAGAATTTCATAGAAAACAGACACATGAGGTGGCTTCTGAGATTCTGACAATATTGATTTTTTTTCCACTCGGATGGTCATTACACCGATATTTGCTTTATAATTATTTAATAAAATGTATGTTTGTTTTATGTACTCTTCTATATGTATATAATATTTCACAATGAAAATATTTTTAAAAGCATTACCTGAGCTTCTACTATTTGGAAATTTTGAATTTTGCAATAAGGAGCTTTCCTGGTAATTAAATAGATAATCCCTTTCCGGGAAACTTTATGCTTTGAAATAATTTCCTTTGGTTTCTAATCTTTAATTATAGCACTCATCAGATACAATAAATTAGAAGGAAAGTCCAAAACATTTTGTTTCTGCATCCTTTTTGGAAAGGACTTCTTAGATGTCTTCCACTGAGGAAGACAATTTGTTCCAGAAACACATGCACCATGCATCTGTTTTTAGAAGAAGAAACAGCAGAGAAAATATCACTACATGGTTTGATCTCAGAAGAAAAGAATGACAATGTGAAAAATCATTAAATAATAATTAAAATAACATTTGTGTGCCAAAAATATATATATATAATTGGCTTCTGGGTGACTTTGTATTTGGGAATAAAGAGCAAAGTTCAAGTTAGTGATAAGAGAGTGATATCCCCTGGATCTCTGTGACGAGAAAGTGAGTCAAGGACGGAAGGGAAAAAATCTCCTGAAATTAAATGTAAATTCAGTTAGGATCCTAATTAGAGCTGTGAGATAATTTATTCACAGAATAACCTAGTCTTCATGCAATCTCTTGCCTCCTATGACTTGAAATTTAGAAAACTTTAATAACATCTTGGCATTATCTTTTTCTTTAACAAATAAGCAAGGCTGTAATCCCATGCTTTGGGAGGTTGAGGTGAGTGGATTGCCTGAGCCCACGGGTTCGAGACCCGTCCGGGCAACTTGGTGAGACCTCATCTCTACAATAAATCAAAAAATTAGCCAGGCATGGTAGCGCGCACCTGTAGTTCCAGCTATTTGGAAGGCGGAGGCAGAAGGATCGCTGGAGTCCAGCAGGTCCAGGCTGAGGTGGCTGGGAGTGTGCCACTGCACTCCAGTCTGGGCGATAGAGTGAAACTCCAACTCAAAAAAATAAAATAAAAAAACAAAAAAATAAATAAGTATATTGGAGATGTAACAGCTATAGATAGTAAAAAATATTTAAATAATAATTTAGGAGTGTCAAGTACTATCCTTTTCTGTCAATTTCCTACAACTTTCTTTATATTTTTCAAACAAAATGTGTTATGAAGCCCTACTATGACTTCCTTCTCCTGTCAAACTCCTTTTTCCAAAATGTTTCTATTTATGTTAATTATGCTTCTGTGCTCATTTGTACTTTATTTTCAATAACTCCTTGGAGTTCCCTTGTCTTTCCTTGTTAGCACACATTAAAGACTCATAGGCTTTGAGGGTTTAGGAATTGTTGCACTGGGGCATAAGGTAGCCAAGTAAAAACACGAAGGAAACCATGACTTCAACTTTGCCAGACTGGAGAGAATTTTCCCCAAATTCCCTGACTATATGGAGGTCCTAGTCAAATTAAAAGGTAAAATTTAGTTTTAAAGCACTATTGCTAGGTTGGGTGCAGTGGCTCATGCCTGTAACCCCAGGACTTTGGGAGGCCAGGGTGGGAGGAATGCTTGAGTCCACGAATTTGAGACAAGCCTAGGCAACACAACAAGACCTTGTCAAAAATTTAAAAAATTAGCCAGGCGTGGTAGTGCATGCCTGAAGTCCCAGCTATCTGGGAGGCTGCAGCAGAAGGATCACCTGAACCCTGGAGTTCTAGGCTGTGGCAAGCTGTGATCCCATCTCTACATTCCAACCTAGGCAACCGAGACCCCCTACTCAAGAAAATTAAAAAAAAAAAACTCTACTGTTTGTCTTCTCTTATTGTTTTTAGATTATCTCTACAACAATCTTCAATTGTTTTGAAAGTACAGAAAAAAACATGACTTTTTTTAACTTTTCAACCTGTAATCCTGCGCCTTTGGGAGGCCGAGGTGAGTGGATTGCCTGAGCCTGCAGGTTCGCGACACGCCTGGGCAACTTGGCGAGACCTCATCTCTACAATAAATCAAAAATTAGCTGGGCATGGTAGCACGCTCCTGTAGTTCCAGCGACTTGGAAGGCTGAGGCGGAAGGATTGCCGGAGCCCAGCAGGCGAGGCTTCAGTGGCCGGGAGCGGCCACTGCACTCCACTCTGGGCGACAGAGTGAGACTCCAACTCAAAAAAATAAATAAATAAATAACAATAAATTTTTTACTTTAAATATGTGGGGTACAATTCGGGGTTTATAGTTTTAGATTTTGGCCATTCTGATAGTTATAGAGTGGTATTTCATTGTTGCTTTAATTTGCAGTTCCCTAAAGATGTACAATATTGAACATCTTTTCATATGCCTTTTTTTTTCCATTGTATCTTCTATGGTCAGGTGTCTGTGTGGGTCTTGGGTTCACTTTTTAATTGGGTTGCTCATTTTTTTTAAAGATGTGGGGTACAATTCAGGGTTAGGTGTACAAACGTTGATTATGCAGTTACCCTTATTGAAGAAGTGTGCCCCTCCCTCCCCTAGCAGTTTCCCTCAACTGCCAATCCCTCTCCCTCCCCTGGCAGTTTCCCACTACTGTCAATCCCTTTCTTATGCTATTGTGATAATTGTTCAAGGTCCACTTATGAGTGAGAACATATAGTACTCTGTTCTTTGTTTCTGTGATAGATCTCTGAGTATGATCTACTCTAAATCCATCCAAGTTGCTGAGAAGTCCATATGTCTGTCCTTCTTTATGGCTGCATAATATTCCATTATGTATATGTACCACATTTATTTATTTATTTATTTATTTATTTATTTATTTATTTATTTATCTCGCTCTGTCGTCCAGATTGGAGTGCAGTGGCCGTTCCCGGTCACCGCAGCCTCGACCTGCTGGGCTCCGGTGATCCTTCTGCCTCAGCCTTCCAAGTGGCTGGAATTACAGGCATGCGCTACCACGCCCGGCTGATGTTTTGATTTATTGTAGAGATGAGGTCTCGCTGCCCAGGCGGGTCTCGAGCCCGCGGGCTCAGGCAATCCACTCACCTCAGCCTCCCAAAGGCGCAGAATTACAGGCTGAGCCACCAAGCCTGGCTAATACCACATTTTTTTAAACCAGTCCAGTTTCAATGGGCAGCATGGTTGACTCAACATGAAACTTTTCATGTGGTTAACATTAAAATTTCCCCAGCATGGATTAAATAAATCCTCTGTACTATTTTTCAACTTTTTACAAACATCCCTAAGTTTTTGGCAAGTTTTCGGCAACTTTTCCCCGCTCAAGAACACTCCATTTGCCCACTTCTCTACTGGCTCATGGCTACAAAGGGCTGACAATGTCAAAACAATTATTATCCTACAAATAACATCATCCAAGCAGCTCCCTATGCACATAAGTTGGAATTACATAAGTAAAGTGATATAGCTAAGAATTGTAATGTAAGTTCTCTAAAATATTAGCAACTAGAAGCCAAAAACCCCTCTAATTATAAAAGAAATCAATATGCATTCATTTCAGACTTCAGAGTAGAAAACTGCAGGAATGTGACTTCATTTTAATATAACCTTTAAATCAAAATATCTCCAAAATACAAGTAAACAGATGAATGTTTAACTAGGGGGGAAAGGGGTGGAGGCACAAAAAAAATAGCTTATTGGGTACAATGTGCACAGGAGGGTGATGGGTACTCTTAAAGCCCAGACCAAAAACTATTTGTATCCTCAAAGCTATTGAAATTTTAAAAGTCAAAGAAAAAAACAGAAAAAAGAAAGTTTTAGCTGTGATCACCGTTATTATTATTGTTATGATATTTATTATTAAAGTCAACAATTGTCTTATTTGCATATATGTCCAGGTACTTGGTAAAGTGTCTGGTATCAATAAACACTCAATAATCATTGAATGAATAAAAACTTATTTAAAATATCAAACTCTATTGTATGCTGCAACTTACTTAGAAGTAGAAAAAGCAGGATACAATGGAAAAGATAATTAAGCTGAGAATTAGAGTATCTGGGTTTCTGCTCTACCACATGTTAGCTAGATCTCTTTGGATTCATTTAACTCTTTATCCTCAGGTTCTTCACCTGTAAAATGTTGGTAGTAACACCAGAATTATCTGTCAAACAGAATTATTTTAAGGATTAAATACAATTTATCTTAGCCATCTTAGAAGCTGAATAGGGACCACGGGAAAGGACAAGGTAACTTAGTCCAAACCTCAACCAAAAGACAAAAAGAACCAAAGATGATCTGTCCACCTGAACCCCATGTCCTCTTGCCTTCCACAGGATCCTTTTCTGTCAATGATCTCTTTCGCCTAACTCTGTAATCTCGCTTCTTCTTCATAACGCTCCTTTATCTAAAAAAATAAATTAAATAAGAAGGAAAAAAGCCAAATTGCCTAAATTCTAAAAAAATAAAAACCTACCCTAAGCATTGCCTTTCCCTTAAAGGCTCACCTTCATTCTGTCCCTTTCTCCCCTGCCAAACTTACTCTCCACATTTATTCAACCAATCTCCTAATTATTCCCCAACCATCAAAAAGGGGTTTCTGCCCCTTCATTCTACTGAAACCACTCTTGCTGCGTTCTCAATTGCCTCTTATTGGCAAGATTCAGGTGATTTTTTTTTTCTAGTGCATATGTTTGTACTTGACACCAACACTTCTTTCTTCCTTTAAACTAAAGGTCAGCAAGTCACAGCCTGTTCCTTTATCTTAGATCTGTTATCTAAGATCCATAATCTTAGAATACTTTTCACATTTTTTTTTGCTTGTTTTTTTGTTTGTTTACTTGTTCTGTTTTGTTTTAGTCGGAGTCTCACTCTGTCGCCCAGGTTGGAGTGCAGTGGCACACTCACAGCCACCCCAGCATCAACCTGCTGGGCTCAGGTGATCCTTCCACCTCAGCCCGCCAAGTAGCTGGAACCACAGGCATGCACCACCACTCCCAGCTAATTTTTTTTTTTTAATGTAATGTAGAGACAAGATCTCGCCAAGTTGCCCAGGCTGATCTCAAACCTGTGAGCTCAGGTGATCCTCTCACCTCGGCCTCCCAAAGTGCTGGGATTATAGGTGTGAGCCACTACACACCCAGCCTACTTTTCACATTTTTAAATGGCTTAAAAATAAATAAAAAGAATAGTATGCTGTGGTGTGTGAAAATTATCTGAAATTCAAGTCAGTGCCACAAATTAAGTTTTACTGAAACACAGCCGTCTATACCAATTCACTTGTCTACATCTGCTTGTGTACTATAGAGGCAGAGTTGAGGATACGCCACAGAGATAGTGTAACCAGCAAAGCCTGGACTATTTACTAACTGGCCCTTTATAGAAAAAGTTTACCAAAGCCAACTTAAACTTCCTGCAGCCAAGATTTCAGGATGCATTTTTCTGAAAAAGTTTCTACTACTCTGATAAGCCCTCTGTGAGATGTTGTGAAGATTAAATGAAATAACATGCAATTCCTAAAAGTGTCTGTCTCATAGTTTATGTAAGGATCAGTGTCAGCTCTTTTGTCTGTTAACTCCTCCTCCTCTATCTGTCTCTTAGATGTGTGTTCCCCAAGGTTTCATCTCCATTTTCCCCCATCTTTATTCTTCACATAAATCTCATTTCCTTCTATAGCCTAAAGCATCATCTCCATGCTGATGATTACCAAAACTATGTATCCATCCCAGATTCTGCTTTATTGAATGTCCTTCAGGAAAACAGACTGAGCAGATTCAAAATTAAACTCATCCTTCCCCTAAAACTTGCATTTTTTTTTCATTTCTGATCTCAGTGAATAGCACTGCCATTCACCCAAGCTTTCTTTTTTTTTTTTTTTTTTTTTAAATTGAAGTTTCACTCTGTCACCCAGGCTGGAGTGCAGTGGCACACTCACAGACACCTCAGCTTCGACCTGCTGGGCTCTGGTGATCCTTCTGCCTTAGCCTTCCAGGTAACTGGAACTACAGGCATGCGCTACCACACCCAGCTAATTTTTTTTTTTTTAGAGACACAGTCTCGCCAAGGTGCCCAGGTTGGTCTCGAACCCACAGACTCGGGCGATCCACTCGCCCTGGCCTCCCCAAGTGCTGGGATTACAGGCTGAGCCACTGAGCCTGGCCCCACCCAAACTTTCAACCAGAAAAACTCTTCCTTTCTGCCTCTCTTTTTGTCTTCACATCCAACCAGTTTCCACTACATTTCAGAAGCGTGTCCCACCATCGACAACTCCACTACTTTCGTGTAAGTCTTATTCATTTCCCTTCTGGAACATCTAATTCCTCTCTGCCAACAGTCTTGTACTCTTTGGATCTATCCTCTACATTTCTACCAGAATTGCCTTTCATCTTCCTACATAACAAATGGAATCGTAGGACTCCTACCTAAGTGACCCCTGTGACTCTCATTGGCCACAGGATATAGTTCAAACACTTGAGCTTAGCCTTTCACAGTACATTCATTCCTTCAACAAATATTGATTGAGCAAGTACTGTGTGCCAAGCACTGTGCCAGACTGTGTAGAACAGTGAACAAGACCAACACGGTCTCTGCTCACAGGAGATTTCAATCCAGCAGAAGAGATCAACATTAAGCCAGGAATCAAGCCGGGCTCGGTGGCTCAACCTGTAATCCCGTGCCTTTGGGAGGCTGAGGTGAGTGGATTGCCTGAGCCCGCGGGTTCGAGACCCGCCTGGGCGGCGAGACCTCATCTCTACAATAAAATCAAAAAATCAGCTGGGCGTGGTAGCGCATGCCTGTAATTCCAGCTACTCGGAAAGCTGAGGCAGAAGGATCGCAGGGGCCCAGCAGGCGAGGCTGCGGTGGCCAGGAGCGGCCACTGCACTCCAGTCTGGGCGACTGAGTGAGACTCCAACTCAAAAAAAAACAAAACCAGGAATCATTGCATTTTCCTTCTACCCATATGGAAAATGCACATTCTCATGGTGCCATCTGCACATGTGACCTCTGTCTAGAATACCTGACCTTCAAGGCAAGGCTCAAATACCTAATCCCCTGATATGGAAACATGTGGCTGTCAGAGTTATTTCTGGCCTTCTTTGTATTCTCTATACATATCTTAATTCTCTAAACACAGTATTATATGCTTTTACTTCTCTTACCTCACTGGATTATGAACTTCTTATATTCAGGGGCTGTGTCTTATTGATGCTCCCATGACTAACCCAGTAATCATAGTTGGTTTTGTTAATGAATTGTGCTTCTTCTGTGACTAAGGGCCAAAAACTAGCTTATATCTGCG
>NW_007259657.1:1926289-1937377 GCF_000164805.1 Carlito syrichta | reverse complement strand
TTTAGAAAACAGGATTTATTGAGAGGACAGAAAAGCTCCCACAGTAGGAGGGGACCCGAGTTTGTTGCTCAATATTTTTAAGTAATTAATTTTAGTAACATGACTTTTATAATTTTTTCACTCAAGAAAAACTGAATGGTTTGGCAAAAAAGGCATATTTAGCTGTTAATGCTCAATTTTTTATCCATTAATTTGTTTCTTTTTAAATATATTTTAGAGAAATATAAATATCTTTGCTAAGAAGTATTTGAGAATATTATCTCCACAATAAGATATTTATTTTATGTGAATAATATGTTTACATCTTATAGATATTCAAGTCATAAACAATGTAGAAAAGAGAGAATGATGGATAGGCTGAAGAAAGAGTCGAGAAAATAATTATAATCATAAGTAGTCTAATCTTTAAGATGTGCCAAAGGGGAGATGCAGGAAATTACTAAGCAGTTAACATCAATACTAGGAAAGAAGAAGAACAAATAATAATAGAATTGATCAGGAAGTACTTAGGCAAGAACAATTTAATGAGCAACTAGCAGCATGAGTTCATGTACAAAGACTGCAGAATACAAACCAGACAGCAAGTGTGAGTACAAACACAATCAGCCAAAGGAAACTGAACTTGTCTATTTTAAATTATGCCAACAGCCAGGTGGAAAAGTGTTGTAAGTGAGAATAATCCTATGAGGAGAAATATAAAACTTGTGGGCTCGTATGTTAGAAAAGACAGTACTTAATTTTAAAAACATGTTATTCAGAAGACACCTTCAACCCAATTATGCCTCCACCACTGGACTCCAAGTGATACACATAAGGGCTGATAGTATTACTTAAATAATCTTAGTCCATCTCCCAACAAACACTTGCGCAAACCTAGCTAACAAGTGGTTTTCCAGCCAATCAAGTTCAGGCTGTTCATGCAGACTGCCTTGGTGAATACCTTCAGCTGGAAACTAGTATAGATGAGGTCCTGAGACGACAGCTGCTAGCAACCAGGGACCACAGGTGAGTGCATACAGTTTTACTTTTCCAAAAATAATTTATATGTAAGGACTAAGAATAAAGAAAAGTCTAAGAAGATATATTAAAAAAAAGTATTTGGACTACGAAGTCAAGTTAAAGATCCTAAATGGGCCACAGAAATCTTTACTCATTATTGGGGTCTGTCTCTAAACTAATGGAGCTCAGATCAGCTATAAACATCTTTCCCCTAAAAAGATATGTCTTCACTAATCAGGGAAGAAACTTCTGCTTGGATCAGGGTTCATGCAGCTCAATCATCAGGGGCGGGAGTGTGCCCTGGCCATCAGGGGCGTTCTCAGGGTGGCCAGATGCCAACAAAGCTGTTGGCCAAGTAGACAACCTGATATCATGACCTTAATAGTGAGTAAAGGACGCCAGCACGACAGTGTGACTAAACTATTTGACTGCAAAGAAAGGGCCCCCCACCAAAACTGAACCAAAATAAGAAATATGGGGGAAAAAATATAGATTGCTTTGTGAAGACACTGTGGAAATTCAACTAAAATTGAGACATTATACCTCCTTATCTCTCCTCAGCCAGTTAAATTCAAGCACAATTATGCCAATGTCATACATTGTTATAAAATTTTTAATCTGTTTACTTCTTTATGAGTCAAAATATATGCTCTTTATCATCTTAAACACCCATCTTGTTCCTTCCTGATACTTCATTTTTTAGCATGTCCATTTATTTTTATAAAATTTTTTAAGTTAAATATTTCAGTAATTTATACAACTCTTATGTATGTCAATTTCTTTATACAGAGTACAATACGTGTATTCAATGATTATCAACAATGCTGTTCATAGATTTAAAACTCATAAAAACTCTCTTGTTAGGAACTTTATTGTTGTGATTTTGGGGGGGGGGTTGTGGTTTTTTTTTTCCTATCATCTATCAACATTCTTATTGGCAAATATAGTAACCTTGCTTTTTTTAGAAAGTGAAATTAATATAATACTAAAGTGATCCATCTTCACTTACTGTATCTGACTTCATCTCTAAAGTTAAAAATAGCCTCATTTCTATTAGTTTCCTCTTTCTTTGTGAACATTATGTAATTTTTTAAATACTTAACTCAGAGTTAAAGCAAAATATAACTTAGAATAACACATTTTACTCTTTTAGGTACTTTTAAGCCTCTACAACTCTTATTACACTTATCAGCTTATTGGATAATATTTAAAATATTTAAAATAAAGTATTTAAATATTTAAAATAGCCTTATGCTCTGGTGAGTTACAAAACCCAGCAAACGTTCATTCTCTATCTCTATAAATAAAGGTAATAAGAAATAACAGAAATCCTTTCCAATTAATGATCTGTGAAATTTATAACTTAATTTTTTTAAGAGATTATATCTGTAAAAAGTAGAAAGTAAGAGGGGCAAATCAATTGTTCACTCACCCCACACCTAGTTTCTAACAATATAGTATTTAAACAATTGAAGTAAATCACCAAAGTAGCCTCATATTATATAACATAGCACTGGAAAAGTCAATTATACTAATGAGGTGATAAACATGGCCAAGTAAAGAATGTTCAACAGGGCTAGGATTTTTTTGTTTGTTTATATCTTTTTCATAATCATCTCTTTTTCTATACTCTTTCAAAACTATTTAAAGCAGGGATATTCATTTTGGTAAAATATATTGAGTAAGACAGATTCCTAGCTTGTCAAAAGGATTTCTTGGTGACTGTGTGAATATCTGAATAATACACATGTGCAGAATTATTGGGTTTAATAAAAAATGACTGACATTTACTGATCCCTAGCTACAAGCCAGGCATATTTTTCATTTAACCTTCATTCACATTAAGTTAGGTGCTATTACTACCCACATTTTACTGATGACTAAACTGAAGCACGGAGACATTAAATAACTTGCCCAAGTTCACACAACCTGAAAACAGGATATTGGAAGCTCCCTGTTTTAAGTGCCAGGAGATATCTAGATGTCAAGATGTTTTCGTATCTTGGCTAAGCTCCATTGGTGCCTGTTGAGAGAAAGAAAAATGGCCCCCAGGTTTCTGAACTTCTAGTTAACATTTTTTCTCATTAAATCATGCTATTCTTTTTTATTTTTATTTTTTTCAAAAACAGGGCATATAGTTCAAAGGAAAAAGTAGCAACTTCTGAAAGATGTGAGCAGGAAAATTAAGAAACTGGCATTTTATCTGAGTCTTTGAAAGTAGGCAAGTTTTGCAAGCAGCAAAAATTGGAAGATAGTCTAAACAATGAGTCAGCTTGGGAAAAAGGATGAATGCAAAAATGGAAGATATGTGAAAGGTATAGCTGAGAGAATTTAGTAATATGGGTAAAAATTTTAAAAGCAGAAAAGAATGATATAAATTGGAATCATAATAAAGCTCCCCTTGCTATTTATTTATTTATTTATTTAGAGATAAGGTTTTACTCTGTCACCCAGACTGGAGTGCAGTGGAAAAAAAATTGCAGTACAATAATAGCTCACTGCAACCTCAAACTCCTGGGTTTAAGCAATCCTCCTACCTCAGCCTCCCAAATAAAAAGGACTACAGGTGCACATCACCATGCTTTGCTAATTTTTGTAGTTTTTGTAGAGATAGAGTCTTGCTATGTTGTCCAGGCTGGTATTTAGCTCCTGGACTCAAGGGATTTTGCATGAGCCACCATGCCTGGCCTGACCTTGTAAATTTAAATTTCATAAAGCTTAATGATATTCTTAGAGAAAAATTTTAGAACCAGGAAAATGCAGAGAATATTCCTTTTCTAATTGCAAGTAATATAAGTGGTTGTTTGCATGAGTTCCAATTTATAATATCCAGTAGTTATATAATGAATTCATTTGGAAGCTAGACAAGATAAGACTATAATGTAACCCATCTAACACAGTGCTCTAAAACCAAAAAAAAAACAAAAAAACTTGTAGTACATAGTAGGAGCAGAAGTAGACTAGGTTATTATCTGCCATCTGCCAGAGTATCCATCTCAAAAGCCTGGCTAGAATCTCAGTGTCTCTTCACTACAATGGACCTTCACTTAGAAACAAACCTGAACATGGTGAATATTTGCATGTTTATAACACCCTTTCTCAAAGCAAATGCAAGCTACATACTTGAAATGCCATAAAATATGGGAAAACCAGTTGCATACTCAAAACCAAAGGAATACCCCAAAATATATATAACAGTCACACTCACAGGGCTGAAGCCATTGGGCCTTTAAGTTTAGTGTCAGCAAAACCATCCACAAAAAGTCCCCCTGGTGGACTGTGCTTTTCAGACAGTTCCTGTAAGTCCACTGCCATCTTGGTCAATCTACTATTTTTTCTTGTGTAGTGATGTAATTGCACTATAAAATTTGGGCAACATAAAAAAGCAGAAAAAGAAAATACAATTGTAAATAAACATAATTTTTTAAATTTTAAATATAATTTTAAAGAAAAAGAAATTGTAATTTTAAAAATTATATAAAACATTTAAATATAAAATATAATTTTAACTAATATAAATTTTAAATATTATTGCATATAATTTTAAAATATAAAAATTAAATGTAAATTCTAAATAATTCCTATATTCAGAAATAACCACTATAAGCATTTTAGTGAAAATACATCCAATCTTTTTCTGTGTGTATGTGTATGAACATGTATATGTTTTACTTAATTTAGATAACAGTATACATATTTTTCCATAAGCTGATTTTTTACTAATTAACAAATCATGAACATTTTCCATATCATTAAATATCCTTCTACATTATTTTTAATGGCTAAATTCTATTCTAGATGTACGAGTATCATAATTTATTTAACCGATCCTCTATTTGGGGAACATTAAGTTTGTGTCCATTTATGTGCCCTAATACATAGCAATGTAAATAATATAAATAATATCCTTGTATATAAATCTTTGCAAATAGCCATGATTTTTATCTAGAATAAAGTCCCAGTTGATGAGGGTATTCAACAGTTCTACAGAAATACACATATTCCTCACATTCTTGCAAAGACTGAATTCTGGTGTGATCATCTTTTCTTTTTAGTCTTTGTTTATTGTATAGCTGAAAAATTGCACCTTGTTGCTACTCATTGTGTTTTTATTACTGGAAAGAGTAAACATTTACTTATGTTTAGGAGGCAATGCACGTCTTTTGGATGTCATGTTGAATTTTCCCCTCAGAGTCAGGCCTTTGGTAGATGAGCTAGAATCTGACACCAGCTGAGCCCTAGCCTCAGCAGAGGGGGTTTCTCTGAGGCATCACCTTTGCTTATCAAGCATTTCAATGGCCTGGCCCAGCTCTCCTTGAGTTTGATGTTCACATGTCCAGCGACACAGTGACCATCAGACCCCGCCTCATGTGGCACATACAGAGAGAAAAGAGAGAAGAAAAAGCCCACACTTGAGTCCATATTATCAGGACTTTATACCAAAATTTCACAATTTCAATGCTAGAAACAAAGTAATCAGAAAGACACCAAGAAGTTTTATCCCTTTTTAAAAAGCATCAATAAGTCAATATGTCCCTGACCAGCATGCAAAACTGTCTGCTTCTCACTAAAAATGGCTGCCATCCATTAAGCATTTACAATGTGCCAGGGACAGTATCTGAAGTTTTTACATACACTCTTTTCCTTTCCCCTGACAAATGTGTAATACATTCAGAACATTATTGCCCAACGATGTATTAAAAATCTGTTTTAGATGGTAAACTTGTCTTAAGTGTACAGGGCTAACAAGTAGCAAAGCTGAACTTCAAATCCCTGCTTCTAGTCACAACTGTAAGGTGCACCCTTTAGCATAGGATCAACCTGTTATTGTGGTAGAAGAGCCCAGAGTTTAAATCATACCATTATGCAGCCAATTCATCACAATAATAATGATGCTATCAATTTCTTGGAAACTGTTCCTTCTCATCTGCTTGCTTCCATTTTCTTAGGAGGTTTCACCCAACATGGCTGATTCTCTGAGAAACTTCCAGTTCCCAAACTATGATCATTTCCTAAAACCAAGTTGGAATTGAGTACAGGAATGACTATGGTTAATGATGTACAGTGCTAAATAGCTTTAAAAATATAAAGACCTTCTGAATCATAATAATCACAAGAGCATTCCCTATTTTTATTCACAGACTCTAGATTTTGGTTGTCACTCACCAACCAAAATCTGGCTTTTCAATAAAGGCCTGTGACAAATGGTTCTAAATACCTGTGACACTATAGGATAAGTTTCAGGGAGGGTCAAATTTCAAAATTGAGTAAACAAGTAAATTAACATCTAGGGCAATCTCCACACCATATAGGAGAGTTAGATCTTGTGAGTCTCCTCTCTAGTTCCGTAATCCTTGTGCATGGACTGCCCTAGCATTCCTAGCTGTAATCCTGCACCTTAATCACCCACATGTATGGCTGTCTCCCCCAGACCACTCCTCCCATAAGAGGAGGAAAGGCCAGTGACTTGTATCTCTGTTCCTTCATCACTCAGCATAGCACCAAATACAACGAGGTTCAATAAACATTTGCTAAGTAAATAACCCAGGAGAGCCCAATGAGAACTCTATGCACAGGAAGACGTTACATAAAACAAAAAGAAATATTACCAGTGTGAGTTCTTGACTGCTAGAAAGCATGGTAGGAAGAAAGAGATTATACCCAAGAAAGTATTGTCCATTTAAAACACAACATGTCGAGGCTTGGAAAACAATGCTGAAGGGCAGGAAAAGTGGCCAGAATCCTAGCCAAAGGAAGACATCATACCTAAGAAAGTGTTGTCTATTTATAACAGAACATGTTGAGGCTTGGAAATCAATGCTGAAAGGCAAGAAAAGTGACTGGAGTACGTGCCAAAGTTCCTAAAATCTCGCTTTACCCTTATCTGTTTTCTTTTTCTCCACACCACTATCTCCAACAGGTTCCGTGCCTGTTGTTTCTCCTCTCTCTCTGTCTATAGTTTCCTAAATAGTCAAAGTCTCTTCCTGATTACTCCAACATGCTCTCTCTTTAATACCAAGTTTTTTCGTTTTGTTTTGTTTTTTTAAGAGACAGGGTCTTGCTCTGTTGCTCGGGCTGGAGTGCAGTAGTGTGGTCATAGCTCACTGCAACCTCAAACTCGGACCTCAGGTGTTCTTCCTTCTTCAGCTTCCCAAGTAGTTGAGATCACAGGCACATGCCACCACAACAAGCTATTTTCAAAAATATTTTTTTGGAGAGATAAGGTCTCACCACATTGCCCAGGCTGGTCTTGAACTCCCGATGTCAAGGGAGCCACCTTAGTCTCCTAAGGTGCCCGGATTACAGGCATGAGTAACTGCGCCCAGACTATCCAAGTTTCTTGAAAGGCTAATGTCTTCATACATAAGTGGACCCTGAACATTTATCATAATACTATAAGGAATTGGCAGTAGTGGGACACTGCAGGGGGTGGCACATAATATCAATAAGGGTACCCAAACTTTACCTGTACGATGACCACTTATGTACCTAACCCTGAATTGTACCCTACATCTTTAAAATAAAAATAAAGAAAGGCTAATGTCTGCAACATTCACTGCCTCATCGGCAGCTCCCTACCAGCTCTCTCCTATCACAAAACTTTTAGATCTAATTCCTGGTCACCCTGCTCTTGAAAATAACTACAAATCTTCAAAAGTCACCAAAACCTGTACATATGGGACCGACCATCTCTCCTTCAATATAATGGCCTGTGAGACATCTGAGCAAAGTTCTTTTTTTCTTTTCTTTTCTTTTCTTTTTTTAAAATTTTTTATTTTGAAGGTGTGGGGTCCATTTCAGGGTTAGGTATACAAATGTTCATTAAGCAGGTACCCTTGTTGATGAGGTATGTACCCCTCCCCTGGCAGATAACTACCAATCCCACTCCAGCCTCCCCCCCCCCCCCCGCATCCCCGCCAGCAGTTTCCCCTGTCAAGGTTCATAAATAGATCAATCTGATCAGCTCAATGAATTCCCCAACCCCCAAGTTATTTCTGTAAATTTTCTGTATCCTGTTTTGATATTGTTTCTAGTTTTATTTTTACTGATGTAGGTTATCTCTTTGTTACTTCTAGCTTGCACCACTGTTATTCCTACTTCAAATGTCCCATTCTAATTCACCCTACACATCACATCCTTCTTCATCCTAAAGTTTGTCATTTCTCAAGAACCAAATTAAGTTCAAACCCCTCTACCAACTTCTGAACTCCATATCCATGTTAACTGCATCTTTTTAGTCCTTTCTATCACTCTCTCTTATAGCAAATCCATACGAAGCTCTGAAGCCAGACAAAGTGCAAATCTTGTGTCTCTTACAAACTATGTAACCTTTGGTAACTTGCTTAACTTCCATACCATAGGTTCTTCATCTGTAAAATGGAGATAATACTCTACCTTTCACATATGAGTTTGCTGTGATGATTCATTTGGTTAATAGATATAAAGGGTTTAATAGATGTCTGATGTATATAGTAAGTGTCCAATAAATGAGAGCTAATATGATTATTCACGTGCTCTAGAAAATTTCAGTAACTCTTTTTTGCACAAATGATACCTTTTGCCATAGGATTTTTTACATATGCTGTTCTCTTTGTCCTCAGTTTCAAAATCCTATCTATCCTTCAGACCCACTGCAAATAACATTTTTTCCAAGATAGAGTTGTCTGATGGACCCAAAATCAGATATATATCAGAGCAATTTGTTTGCCTTTGTGGGGATTCTTACTATGTGCCTGGCACTCAAGGAATACGGTGAAGTGTCAAGGCAGAGCCCTGTCCCACAGGCACAATCCAGTGGAGAAAAAGATGCTATCTCCCTCCTGGGTTAACACCTCCAGGAATTAAGGACCATGTCTTCCTCAGTTTTGAATTCTGACCAAGTCCTCTGGAGAAAACAGTGCTTACTTCATGCTTGATTACATTTGAGAAAATTTGGCATTTTTAATTTACGAGAATTCAAAAAGTATAAGATCTTTCAACATATGGTATGTGGCCAAATAAAAGGCTTTGTTTTAAAAAATAATAACTAATTTACATTATGTTTCTGACTCACAATGTTATCTAGTACAGAGGTTATCAGGGATTGCAGAGGAGGGCATGAAATATTGGAACTGAGCACCCCTGCTCTTTTCAGGAACTTGGAAGCAAGAAACAAAAATTAGACATTCATACCTTTATTCATCTACACAAATTTCATGTTTTCTTTTGAAAGCAACTTTATTGATACATAATCCACATACCATACAATTCCCCCTTTCAAAGTATGCAGCTCAATGGTTGTTAATATGTTTATAAAGTCATGCTACCATCACTATAGTCAAATGTACCACTCTTCATCACTCCCAAAAGAAACCCTGTATGTATTAGTAGTCACGACCAATCCTTGATTTCCTCAAATTTTCAAAGCACAGAGATAAGAGAAAAGGCACTGATAGGCAATAACAAGTGGTAAGAAGCAAGAAGTAAAATTGTCTTCCTATTTTCTCTTTTTGATTGTTCATTGCTAGTGTATAGCAATACAAATGACTTTTGTATATTGATCTTGTATTTAGAAACTTGCTCAACTCGTTTATTAGATAGAATAGTTTTTTAGTTGATTCCTTAGGGTTTTCTAAATATAACATCATGTCACCTGCAAATATAAATGGTTTTACTTCCTTTCCAATCTGGATACCTTTTATTTCTTTATCTTGCCTAATTGCCCTGACTAGAATCTTTAGTATAAAGTAGAAGGAGGAAGACCAGACATACTTGTCTTGGTCCTGATCCTAAACACAAAAAACATTGTATTCTTTCTTTCCTTCTTTCTTTCTTTCTTTGTTTTTGTTTTTTGTTTTTTGGTTTTTGGTTTTTGGTTTTTTGGGTTTTTTTTTTGCTTTTCATTCCTAGTTTTTTTTAGTGTTATCATGAAAGGGTGTTGGATTTTTTTTTTTTCAAATACTTTTTTTAAAAACTGTGTTGAGCAATCATGTGGGTTTTGTCCTTTATTCTATTGGTATGATTTGTGACATTGATTTTTTTCCTTTAATTTTGTATTGATATACAATAGATGCAAATATTTTTGAGATACAAGCTATAATTTAATACATTCATATAATTTTAAGGATTAAGTCAGTTAATTGGGATAACTATCACCTTAAATATTTCTTTTTTCTTTATGCTAGAAACATTCAAATTATTCTCTTCTAGCTATTTTGAAATATACAATATATTATTATAAACTACAGTCATCCTACTGATCTTTCAAACATTAATTGATTTTTGGTAAAGAAATCTTGCTTCCCTACGATGTCTCACTTGGCCATGGTGCACAATCTTTTTTATATGTTGCTGAATTCAGTTCGCTAGCATGCCATTCTGGATTTTTATGTCTACTTATAAGAGATATTGGTCTGTAGTCTTGGTGAGATAGCTTTATCTGATTTCGGTATCAGGGTAATACTTGACCTCATCGCATGAGTTGGGAAATGATCCTTACCCTTCCATTTTTTTGGAAGCGTTTGCAAAGAACTGATATTCTTTCTTAAATATTTGGGTTTGCTTTTTTTTTTTTCTTTCTATTTTTAAATTTTTACAAATGCAACTCGGGTAGCATATCCCATTGGTGGAAATGAATGTCCACCCTTTCATTTTATAACCCTGAAACTCATCTTTGCGATCCATGATCCACAACGCCATAACCAAACTTCGAGTTACTCACGGGAAAGAGAAAGCAGTTCCCTCGTGCGTCCTTACAAGTTTTTTCTAAGTCAAAATAAATAAGTAAATAAAAGTGGAAGAACTTTAATCCCCCGGGATCTGCTCCCGCATCCCCAGCTCTCCCCCGCTTCGCGACCCCCGGCGCTGCGGGGTCGACCCAGGTGAGCGCTGCTCCCACAGCGGACGCCGACGACAGTGGCATCACCCCAGCTGCCATCAGCCTCCGGGGGGGGGGCTGGGCCGGGAGGGGCCGGGCCGGGAGGGTCCCCCGGGGCGGGGCGGAGGAGGCGGGAACGCAAGACGGAGCCTCGCCTCCGGAACCCAGGGCGCGGCAACGCCCCTCACTATAAACTCGGAGCTGCCTCCAGCCGGGGACCTCAGCTCCTGACA